>NC_042305.1:5639404-5939404 GCF_901000725.2 Takifugu rubripes
ACGTTTTTTGACGTTTTCTTCCGTGGGAAACCATCACTTTTGGTCAGGAGACACATTTTTGTCAAAAGAGGTGAATGCAACATGATCATCTGAAAAGTCATGCTGCGGTCACATTATGACGTTTTTGACGTTTTCTCGTGGGGAAACCATCACTTTTGGTGAGGAGACACAAGTTTCTCAAAACAGAGGTGAATGCAACATGATCATCTGAAAACTCATGCTGCGGTCACATTATGACGTTTTTGACGTCTTCTCGTGGGGAAACCATCACTTTTGGTCAGGAGACACAAGTTTCTCAAAACAGAGGTGAATGCAACATGATCATCTGAAAACTCATGCTGCGGTCACATTATGACGTTTTTGACGTCTTCTCGTGGGGAAACCATCACTTTTGGTCAGGAGACACAAGTTTTCTCAAAACAGAGGTGAATGCAACATGATCATCTGAAAACTCATGCTGCGGTCACATTATGACGTTTTTGACGTCTTCTCGTGGGGAAACCATCACTTTTGGTCAGGAGACACAAGTTTTCTCAAAACAGAGGTGAATGCAACATGATCATCTGAAAACTCATGCTGCGGTCACATTATGACGTTTTTGACGTCTTCTCGTGGGGAAACCATCACTTTTGGTCAGGAGACACAGTTTCTCAAAACAGAGGTGAATGCAACATGATCATCTGAAAACTCATGCTGCGGTCACATTATGACGTTTTTGACGTCTGCTCGTGGGGAAACCATCACTTTTGGTCAGGAGACACAAGTTTCTCAAAACAGAGGTGAATGCAACATGATCATCTGAAAACTCATGCTGCGGTCACATTATGACGTTTTTGACGTCTTCTCGTGGGGAAACCATCACTTTTGGTCAGGAGACACAAGTTTTCTCAAAACAGAGGTGAATGCAACATGATCATCTGAAAACTCATGCTGCGGTCACATTATGACGTTTTTGACGTCTTCTCGTGGGGAAACCATCACTTTTGGTCAGGAGACACAAGTTTCTCAAAACAGAGGTGAATGCAACATGATCATCTGAAAACTCATGCTGCGGTCACATTATGACGTTTTTGACGTTTTCTCGTGGGGAAACCATCACTTTTGGTCAGGAGACACAAGTTTTCTCAAAACAGAGGTGAATGCAACATGATCATCTGAAAACTCATGCTGCGGTCACATTATGACGTTTTTGACGTCTTCTCGTGGGGAAACCATCACTTTTGGTCAGGAGACACATTTTTCTCAAAACAGAGGTGAATGCAACATGATCATCTGAAAACTCATGCTGCGGTCACATTATGACGTTTTTGACGTCTTCTCGTGGGGAAACCATCACTTTTGGTCAGGAGACACAAGTTTCTCAAAACAGAGGTGAATGCAACATGATCATCTGAAAACTCATGCTGCGGTCACATTATGACGTTTTTGACGTCTTCTCGTGGGGAAACCATCACTTTTGGTCAGGAGACACAAGTTTCTCAAAACAGAGGTGAATGCAACATGATCATCTGAAAACTCATGCTGCGGTCACATTATGACGTTTTTGACGTCTTCTCGTGGGGAAACCATCACTTTTGGTCAGGAGACACAAGTTTCTCAAAACAGAGGTGAATGCAACATGATCATCTGAAAACTCATGCTGCGGTCACATTATGACGTTTTTGACGTCTTCTCGTGGGGAAACCATCACTTTTGGTCAGGAGACACAAGTTTCTCAAAACAGAGGTGAATGCAACATGATCATCTGAAAACTCATGCTGCGGTCACATTATGACGTTTTTGACGTTTTCTCGTGGGGAAACCATCACTTTTGGTCAGGAGACACAAGTTTCTCAAAACAGAGGTGAATGCAACATGATCATCTGAAAACTCATGCTGCGGTCACATTATGACGTTTTTGACGTCTTCTCGTGGGGAAACCATCACTTTTGGTCAGGAGACACAAGTTTTCTCAAAACAGAGGTGAATGCAACATGATCATCTGAAAACTCATGCTGCGGTCACATTATGACGTTTTTGACGTCTGCTCGTGGGGAAACCATCACTTTTGGTCAGGAGACACAAGTTTCTCAAAACAGAGGTGAATGCAACATGATCATCTGAAAACTCATGCTGCGGTCACATTATGACGTTTTTGACGTCTTCTCGTGGGGAAACCATCACTTTTGGTCAGGAGACACAAGTTTTCTCAAAACAGAGGTGAATGCAACATGATCATCTGAAAACTCATGCTGCGGTCACATTATGACGTTTTTGACGTCTTCTCGTGGGGAAACCATCACTTTTGGTCAGGAGACACAAGTTTCTCAAAACAGAGGTGAATGCAACATGATCATCTGAAAACTCATGCTGCGGTCACATTATGACGTTGTTGACGTCTTCTCGTGGGGAAACCATCACTTTTGGTCAGGAGACACAAGTTTCTCAAAACAGAGGTGAATGCAACATGATCATCTGAAAACTCATGCTGCGGTCACATTATGACGTTTTTGACGTCTTCTCGTGGGGAAACCATCACTTTTGGTCAGGAGACACAAGTTTCTCAAAACAGAGGTGAATGCAACATGATCATCTGAAAACTCATGCTGCGGTCACATTATGACGTTTTTGACGTCTTCTCGTGGGGAAACCATCACTTTTGGTCAGGAGACACAAGTTTCTCAAAACAGAGGTGAATGCAACATGATCATCTGAAAACTCATGCTGCGGTCACATTATGACGTTTTTGACGTCTTCTCGTGGGGAAACCATCACTTTTGGTCAGGAGACACAAGTTTCTCAAAACAGAGGTGAATGCAACATGATCATCTGAAAACTCATGCTGCGGTCACATTATGACGTTTTTGACGTTTTCTCGTGGGGAAACCATCACTTTTGGTCAGGAGACACAGTTTTCTCAAAACAGAGGTGAATGCAACATGATCATCTGAAAACTCATGCTGCGGTCACATTATGACGTTTTTGACGTCTTCTCGTGGGGAAACCATCACTTTTGGTCAGGAGGCGGTCACATTATGACGTTTTTGACGTCTTCTCGTGGGGAAACCATCACTTTTGGTCAGGAGACACAAGTTTCTCAAAACAGAGGTGAATGCAACATGATCATCTGAAAACTCATGCTGCGGTCACATTATGACGTTTTTGACGTCTTCTCGTGGGGAAACCATCACTTTTGGTCAGGAGACACAAGTTTCTCAAAACAGAGGTGAATGCAACATGATCATCTGAAAACTCATGCTGCGGTCACATTATGACGTTTTTGACGTCTTCTCGTGGGGAAACCATCACTTTTGGTCAGGAGACACAAGTTTTCTCAAAACAGAGGTGAATGCAACATGATCATCTGAAAACTCATGCTGCGGTCACATTATGACGTTTTTGACGTCTTCTCGTGGGGAAACCATCACTTTTGGTCAGGAGACACAAGTTTCTCAAAACAGAGGTGAATGCAACATGATCATCTGAAAACTCATGCTGCGGTCACATTATGACGTTTTTGACGTCTTCTCGTGGGGAAACCATCACTTTTGGTCAGGAGACACAAGTTTTCTCAAAACAGAGGTGAATGCAACATGATCATCTGAAAACTCATGCTGCGGTCACATTATGACGTTTTTGACGTCTTCTCGTGGGGAAACCATCACTTTTGGTCAGGAGACACAATTTTCTCAAAACAGAGGTGAATGCAACATGATCATCTGAAAACTCATGCTGCGGTCACATTATGACGTTTTTGACGTCTTCTCGTGGGGAAACCATCACTTTTGGTCAGGAGACACAGTTTTCTCAAAACAGAGGTGAATGCAACATGATCATCTGAAAACTCATGCTGCGGTCACATTATGACGTTTTTGACGTCTTCTCGTGGGGAAACCATCACTTTTGGTCAGGAGACACAATTTTCTCAAAACAGAGGTGAATGCAACATGATCATCTGAAAACTCATGCTGCGGTCACATTATGACGTTTTTGACGTTTTCTCGTGGGGAAACCATCACTTTTGGTCAGGAGACACAGTTTTCTCAAAACAGAGGTGAATGCAACATGATCATCTGAAAACTCATGCTGCGGTCACATTATGACGTTTTTGACGTCTTCTCGTGGGGAAACCATCACTTTTGGTCAGGAGACACAAGTTTCTCAAAACAGAGGTGAATGCAACATGATCATCTGAAAACTCATGCTGCGGTCACATTATGACGTTTTTGACGTCTTCTCGTGGGGAAACCATCACTTTTGGTCAGGAGACACAAGTTTTCTCAAAACAGAGGTGAATGCAACATGATCATCTGAAAACTCATGCTGCGGTCACATTATGACGTTTTTGACGTCTTCTCGTGGGGAAACCATCACTTTTGGTCAGGAGACACAAGTTTCTCAAAACAGAGGTGAATGCAACATGATCATCTGAAAACTCATGCTGCGGTCACATTATGACGTTTTTGACGTCTTCTCGTGGGGAAACCATCACTTTTGGTCAGGAGACACAAGTTTCTCAAAACAGAGGTGAATGCAACATGATCATCTGAAAACTCATGCTGCGGTCACATTATGACGTTTTTGACGTTTTCTCGTGGGGAAACCATCACTTTTGGTCAGGAGACACAAGTTTTTAAAAACAGAGGTGAATGCAACATGATCATCTGAAAACTCATGCTGCGGTCACATTATGACGTTTTTGACGTCTTCTCGTGGGGAAACCATCACTTTTGGTCAGGAGACACAAGTTTCTCAAAACAGAGGTGAATGCAACATGATCATCTGAAAACTCATGCTGCGGTCACATTATGACGTTTTTGACGTCTTCTCGTGGGGAAACCATCACTTTTGGTCAGGAGACACAAGTTTCTCAAAACAGAGGTGAATGCAACATGATCATCTGAAAACTCATGCTGCGGTCACATTATGACGTTTTTGACGTCTTCTCGTGGGGAAACCATCACTTTTGGTCAGGAGACACAAGTTTCTCAAAACAGAGGTGAATGCAACATGATCATCTGAAAACTCATGCTGCGGTCACATTATGACGTTTTTGACGTCTTCTCGTGGGGAAACCATCACTTTTGGTCAGGAGACACAAGTTTCTCAAAACAGAGGTGAATGCAACATGATCATCTGAAAACTCATGCTGCGGTCACATTATGACGTTTTTGACGTCTTCTCGTGGGGAAACCATCACTTTTGGTCAGGAGACACAGTTTCTCAAAACAGAGGTGAATGCAACATGATCATCTGAAAACTCATGCTGCGGTCACATTATGACGTTTTTGACGTCTTCTCGTGGGGAAACCATCACTTTTGGTCAGGAGACACATTTTCTCAAAACAGAGGTGAATGCAACATGATCATCTGAAAACTCATGCTGCGGTCACATTATGACGTTTTTGACGTCTTCTCGTGGGGAAACCATCACTTTTGGTCAGGAGACACAGTTTCTCAAAACAGAGGTGAATGCAACATGATCATCTGAAAACTCATGCTGCGGTCACATTATGACGTTTTTGACGTCTTCTCGTGGGGAAACCATCACTTTTGGTCAGGAGACACATTTTCTCAAAACAGAGGTGAATGCAACATGATCATCTGAAAACTCATGCTGCGGTCACATTATGACGTTTTTGACGTCTTCTCGTGGGGAAACCATCACTTTTGGTCAGGAGACACAAGTTTCTCAAAACAGAGGTGAATGCAACATGATCATCTGAAAACTCATGCTGCGGTCACATTATGACGTTTTTGACGTCTTCTCGTGGGGAAACCATCACTTTTGGTCAGGAGACACAAGTTTCTCAAAACAGAGGTGAATGCAACATGATCATCTGAAAACTCATGCTGCGGTCACATTATGACGTTTTTGACGTCTTCTCGTGGGGAAACCATCACTTTTGGTCAGGAGACACAAGTTTTCTCAAAACAGAGGTGAATGCAACATGATCATCTGAAAACTCATGCTGCGGTCACATTATGACGTTTTTGACGTCTTCTCGTGGGGAAACCATCACTTTTGGTCAGGAGACACAAGTTTTCTCAAAACAGAGGTGAATGCAACATGATCATCTGAAAACTCATGCTGCGGTCACATTATGACGTTTTTGACGTCTTCTCGTGGGGAAACCATCACTTTTGGTCAGGAGACACAAGTTTCTCAAAACAGAGGTGAATGCAACATGATCATCTGAAAACTCATGCTGCGGTCACATTATGACGTTTTTGACGTCTTCTCGTGGGGAAACCATCACTTTTGGTCAGGACACACAAGTTTCTCAAAACAGAGGTGAATGCAACATGATCATCTGAAAACTCATGCTGCGGTCACATTATGACGTTTTTGACGTCTTCTCGTGGGGAAACCATCACTTTTGGTCAGGAGACACAAGTTTCTCAAAACAGAGGTGAATGCAACATGATCATCTGAAAACTCATGCTGCGGTCACATTATGACGTTTTTGACGTCTTCTCGTGGGGAAACCATCACTTTTGGTCAGGAGACACAGTTTTCTCAAAACAGAGGTGAATGCAACATGATCATCTGAAAACTCATGCTGCGGT
This sequence comes from Takifugu rubripes, assembly GCF_901000725.2. NCBI lineage: Eukaryota > Metazoa > Chordata > Actinopteri > Tetraodontiformes > Tetraodontidae > Takifugu > Takifugu rubripes. The sequence goes on from NC_042305.1 coordinate 5,645,954, forward strand.
CACATTATGACGTTTTTGACGTCTTCTCGTGGGGAAACCATCACTTTTGGTCAGGAGACACAGTTTCTCAAAACAGAGGTGAATGCAACATGATCATCTGAAAACTCATGCTGCGGTCACATTATGACGTTTTTGACGTCTTCTCGTGGGGAAACCATCACTTTTGGTCAGGAGACACAAGTTTTCTCAAAACAGAGGTGAATGCAACATGATCATCTGAAAACTCATGCTGCGGTCACATTATGACGTTTTTGACGTCTTCTCGTGGGGAAACCATCACTTTTGGTCAGGAGACACAAGTTTCTCAAAACAGAGGTGAATGCAACATGATCATCTGAAAACTCATGCTGCGGTCACATTATGACGTTTTTGACGTCTTCTCGTGGGGAAACCATCACTTTTGGTCAGGAGACACAAGTTTTCTCAAAACAGAGGTGAATGCAACATGATCATCTGAAAACTCATGCTGCGGTCACATTATGACGTTTTTGACGTCTTCTCGTGGGGAAACCATCACTTTTGGTCAGGAGACACAAGTTTTCTCAAAACAGAGGTGAATGCAACATGATCATCTGAAAACTCATGCTGCGGTCACATTATGACGTTTTTGACGTCTTCTCGTGGGGAAACCATCACTTTTGGTCAGGAGACACAAGTTTTCTCAAAACAGAGGTGAATGCAACATGATCATCTGAAAACTCATGCTGCGGTCACATTATGACGTTTTTGACGTCTTCTCGTGGGGAAACCATCACTTTTGGTCAGGAGACACAAGTTTCTCAAAACAGAGGTGAATGCAACATGATCATCTGAAAACTCATGCTGCGGTCACATTATGACGTTTTTGACGTCTTCTCGTGGGGAAACCATCACTTTTGGTCAGGAGACACAAGTTTCTCAAAACAGAGGTGAATGCAACATGATCATCTGAAAACTCATGCTGCGGTCACATTATGACGTTTTTGACGTCTTCTCGTGGGGAAACCATCACTTTTGGTCAGGAGACACATTTTTCTCAAAACAGAGGTGAATGCAACATGATCATCTGAAAACTCATGCTGCGGTCACATTATGACGTTTTTGACGTCTTCTCGTGGGGAAACCATCACTTTTGGTCAGGAGACACAAGTTTCTCAAAACAGAGGTGAATGCAACATGATCATCTGAAAACTCATGCTGCGGTCACATTATGACGTTTTTGACGTCTTCTCGTGGGGAAACCATCACTTTTGGTCAGGAGACACAAGTTTCTCAAAACAGAGGTGAATGCAACATGATCATCTGAAAACTCATGCTGCGGTCACATTATGACGTTTTTGACGTCTTCTCGTGGGGAAACCATCACTTTTGGTCAGGAGACACAGTTTTCTCAAAACAGAGGTGAATGCAACATGATCATCTGAAAACTCATGCTGCGGTCACATTATGACGTTTTTGACGTCTTCTCGTGGGGAAACCATCACTTTTGGTCAGGAGACACAGTTTTCTCAAAACAGAGGTGAATGCAACATGATCATCTGAAAACTCATGCTGCGGTCACATTATGACGTTTTTGACGTCTTCTCGTGGGGAAACCATCACTTTTGGTCAGGAGACACAATTTTCTCAAAACAGAGGTGAATGCAACATGATCATCTGAAAACTCATGCTGCGGTCACATTATGACGTTTTTGACGTCTTCTCGTGGGGAAACCATCACTTTTGGTCAGGAGACACATTTTTCTCAAAACAGAGGTGAATGCAACATGATCATCTGAAAACTCATGCTGCGGTCACATTATGACGTTTTTGACGTCTTCTCGTGGGGAAACCATCACTTTTGGTCAGGAGACACAAGTTTTCTCAAAACAGAGGTGAATGCAACATGATCATCTGAAAACTCATGCTGCGGTCACATTATGACGTTTTTGACGTCTTCTCGTGGGGAAACCATCACTTTTGGTCAGGAGACACATTTTTCTCAAAACAGAGGTGAATGCAACATGATCATCTGAAAACTCATGCTGCGGTCACATTATGACGTTTTTGACGTCTTCTCGTGGGGAAACCATCACTTTTGGTCAGGAGACACAAGTTTCTCAAAACAGAGGTGAATGCAACATGATCATCTGAAAACTCATGCTGCGGTCACATTATGACGTTTTTGACGTCTTCTCGTGGGGAAACCATCACTTTTGGTCAGGAGACACAGTTTTCTCAAAACAGAGGTGAATGCAACATGATCATCTGAAAACTCATGCTGCGGTCACATTATGACGTTTTTGACGTCTTCTCGTGGGGAAACCATCACTTTTGGTCAGGAGACACAAGTTTTCTCAAAACAGAGGTGAATGCAACATGATCATCTGAAAACTCATGCTGCAGTCACATTATGACGTTTTTGACGTCTGCTCGTGGCGAAACTATCACTTTTGGTCAGGAGACACAGTTTTCTCAAAACAGAGGTGAATGCAACATGATCATCTGAAAACTCATGCTGCGGTCACATTATGACGTTTTTGACGTCTTCTCGTGGGGAAACCATCACTTTTGGTCAGGAGACACTTTTTTCTCAAAACAGAGGTGAATGCAACATGATCATCTGAAAACTCATGCTGCGGTCACATTATGACGTTTTTGACGTCTTCTCGTGGGGAAACCATCACTTTTGGTCAGGAGACACAGTTTCTCAAAACAGAGGTGAATGCAACATGATCATCTGAAAACTCATGCTGCGGTCACATTATGACGTTTTTGACGTCTTCTCGTGGGGAAACCATCACTTTTGGTCAGGAGACACATTTTTCTCAAAACAGAGGTGAATGCAACATGAACATCTGAAAACTCATGCTGCGGTCACATTATGACGTTTTTGACGTCTTCTCGTGGGGAAACCATCACTTTTGGTCAGGAGACACAAGTTTCTCAAAACAGAGGTGAATGCAACATGATCATCTGAAAACTCATGCTGCGGTCACATTATGACGTTTTTGACGTCTTCTCGTGGGGAAACCATCACTTTTGGTCAGGAGACACATTTTTCTCAAAACAGAGGTGAATGCAACATGATCATCTGAAAACTCATGCTGCGGTCACATTATGACGTTTTTGACGTTTTCTCGTGGGGAAACCATCACTTTTGGTCAGGAGACACAATTTTCTCAAAACAGAGGTGAATGCAACATGATCATCTGAAAACTCATGCTGCGGTCACATTATGACGTTTTTGACGTCTTCTCGTGGGGAAACCATCACTTTTGGTCAGGAGACACAGTTTTCTCAAAACAGAGGTGAATGCAACATGATCATCTGAAAACTCATGCTGCGGTCACATTATGACGTTTTTGACGTCTTCTCGTGGGGAAACCATCACTTTTGGTCAGGAGACACAAGTTTCTCAAAACAGAGGTGAATGCAACATGATCATCTGAAAACTCATGCTGCGGTCACATTATGACGTTTTTGACGTCTTCTCGTGGGGAAACCATCACTTTTGGTCAGGAGACACAAGTTTCTCAAAACAGAGGTGAATGCAACATGATCATCTGAAAACTCATGCTGCGGTCACATTATGACGTTTTTGACGTCTTCTCGTGGGGAAACCATCACTTTTGGTCAGGAGACACATTTTTCTCAAAACAGAGGTGAATGCAACATGATCATCTGAAAACTCATGCTGCGGTCACATTATGACGTTTTTGACGTCTTCTCGTGGGGAAACCATCACTTTTGGTCAGGAGACACAAGTTTCTCAAAACAGAGGTGAATGCAACATGATCATCTGAAAACTCATGCTGCGGTCACATTATGACGTTTTTGACGTCTTCTCGTGGGGAAACCATCACTTTTGGTCAGGAGACACATTTTTCTCAAAACAGAGGTGAATGCAACATGATCATCTGAAAACTCATGCTGCGGTCACATTATGACGTTTTTGACGTCTTCTCGTGGGGAAACCATCACTTTTGGTCAGGAGACACAAGTTTCTCAAAACAGAGGTGAATGCAACATGATCATCTGAAAACTCATGCTGCGGTCACATTATGACGTTTTTGACGTCTTCTCGTGGGGAAACCATCACTTTTGGTCAGGAGACACAAGTTTCTCAAAACAGAGGTGAATGCAACATGATCATCTGAAAACTCATGCTGCGGTCACATTATGACGTTTTTGACGTCTTCTCGTGGGGAAACCATCACTTTTGGTCAGGAGACACAAGTTTCTCAAAACAGAGGTGAATGCAACATGATCATCTGAAAACTCATGCTGCGGTCACATTATGACGTTTTTGACGTTTTCTCGTGGGGAAACCATCACTTTTGGTCAGGAGACACAGTTTCTCAAAACAGAGGTGAATGCAACATGATCATCTGAAAACTCATGCTGCGGTCACATTATGACGTTTTTGACGTCTTCTCGTGGGGAAACCATCACTTTTGGTCAGGAGACACAATTTTTCTCAAAACAGAGGTGAATGCAACATGATCATCTGAAAACTCATGCTGCGGTCACATTATGACGTTTTTGACGTCTTCTCGTGGGGAAACCATCACTTTTGGTCAGGAGACACAAGTTTCTCAAAACAGAGGTGAATGCAACATGATCATCTGAAAACTCATGCTGCGGTCACATTATGACGTTTTTGACGTCTTCTCGTGGGGAAACCATCACTTTTGGTCAGGAGACACAAGTTTCTCAAAACAGAGGTGAATGCAACATGATCATCTGAAAACTCATGCTGCGGTCACATTATGACGTTTTTGACGTTTTCTCGTGGGGAAACCATCACTTTTGGTCAGGAGACACAAGTTTCTCAAAACAGAGGTGAATGCAACATGATCATCTGAAAACTCATGCTGCGGTCACATTATGACGTTTTTGACGTCTTCTCGTGGGGAAACCATCACTTTTGGTCAGGAGACACAGTTTTCTCAAAACAGAGGTGAATGCAACATGATCATCTGAAAACTCATGCTGCGGTCACATTATGACGTTTTTGACGTCTTCTCGTGGGGAAACCATCACTTTTGGTCAGGAGACACAAGTTTCTCAAAACAGAGGTGAATGCAACATGATCATCTGAAAACTCATGCTGCGGTCACATTATGACGTTTTTGACGTCTTCTCGTGGGGAAACCATCACTTTTGGTCAGGAGACACAGTTTCTCAAAACAGAGGTGAATGCAACATGATCATCTGAAAACTCATGCTGCGGTCACATTATGACGTTTTTGACGTTTTCTCGTGGGGAAACCATCACTTTTGGTCAGGAGACACAGTTTTCTCAAAACAGAGGTGAATGCAACATGATCATCTGAAAACTCATGCTGCGGTCACATTATGACGTTTTTGACGTCTTCTCGTGGGGAAACCATCACTTTTGGTCAGGAGACACAAGTTTCTCAAAACAGAGGTGAATGCAACATGATCATCTGAAAACTCATGCTGCGGTCACATTATGACGTTTTTGACGTCTTCTCGTGGGGAAACCATCACTTTTGGTCAGGAGACACAGTTTTCTCAAAACAGAGGTGAATGCAACATGATCATCTGAAAACTCATGCTGCGGTCACATTATGACGTTTTTGACGTCTTCTCGTGGGGAAACCATCACTTTTGGTCAGGAGACACAAGTTTCTCAAAACAGAGGTGAATGCAACATGATCATCTGAAAACTCATGCTGCGGTCACATTATGACGTTTTTGACGTCTTCTCGTGGGGAAACCATCACTTTTGGTCAGGAGACACAGTTTCTCAAAACAGAGGTGAATGCAACATGATCATCTGAAAACTCATGCTGCGGTCACATTATGACGTTTTTGACGTCTTCTCGTGGGGAAACCATCACTTTTGGTCAGGAGACACAAGTTTCTCAAAACAGAGGTGAATGCAACATGATCATCTGAAAACTCATGCTGCGGTCACATTATGACGTTTTTGACGTCTTCTCGTGGGGAAACCATCACTTTTGGTCAGGAGACACATTTTCTCAAAACAGAGGTGAATGCAACATGATCATCTGAAAACTCATGCTGCGGTCACATTATGACGTTTTTGACGTCTTCTCGTGGGGAAACCATCACTTTTGGTCAGGAGACACAAGTTTCTCAAAACAGAGGTGAATGCAACATGATCATCTGAAAACTCATGCTGCGGTCACATTATGACGTTTTTGACGTTTCTCGTGGGGAAACCATCACTTTTGGTCAGGAGACACATTTTTCTCAAAACAGAGGTGAATGCAACATGATCATCTGAAAACTCATGCTGCGGTCACATTATGACGTTTTTGACGTCTTCTCGTGGGGAAACCATCACTTTTGGTCAGGAGACACAAGTTTCTCAAAACAGAGGTGAATGCAACATGATCATCTGAAAACTCATGCTGCGGTCACATTATGACGTTTTTGACGTCTTCTCGTGGGGAAACCATCACTTTTGGTCAGGAGACACAAGTTTCTCAAAACAGAGGTGAATGCAACATGATCATCTGAAAACTCATGCTGCGGTCACATTATGACGTTTTTGACGTTTTCTCGTGGGGAAACCATCACTTTTGGTCAGGAGACACAAGTTTCTCAAAACAGAGGTGAATGCAACATGATCATCTGAAAACTCATGCTGCGGTCACATTATGACGTTTTTGACGTCTTCTCGTGGGGAAACCATCACTTTTGGTCAGGAGACACAGTTTTCTCAAAACAGAGGTGAATGCAACATGATCATCTGAAAACTCATGCTGCGGTCACATTATGACGTTTTTGACGTCTTCTCGTGGGGAAACCATCACTTTTGGTCAGGAGACACATTTTTCTCAAAACAGAGGTGAATGCAACATGATCATCTGAAAACTCATGCTGCGGTCACATTATGACGTTTTTGACGTCTTCTCGTGGGGAAACCATCACTTTTGGTCAGGAGACACAAGTTTTCTCAAAACAGAGGTGAATGCAACATGATCATCTGAAAACTCATGCTGCGGTCACATTATGACGTTTTTGACGTCTTCTCGTGGGGAAACCATCACTTTTGGTCAGGAGACACAAGTTTCTCAAAACAGAGGTGAATGCAACATGATCATCTGAAAACTCATGCTGCGGTCACATTATGACGTTTTTGACGTCTTCTCGTGGGGAAACCATCACTTTTGGTCAGGAGACACAAGTTTCTCAAAACAGAGGTGAATGCAACATGATCATCTGAAAACTCATGCTGCGGTCACATTATGACGTTTTTGACGTCTTCTCGTGGGGAAACCATCACTTTTGGTCAGGAGACACAAGTTTTCTCAAAACAGAGGTGAATGCAACATGATCATCTGAAAACTCATGCTGCGGTCACATTATGACGTTTTTGACGTCTTCTCGTGGGGAAACCATCACTTTTGGTCAGGAGACACAAGTTTCTCAAAACAGAGGTGAATGCAACATGATCATCTGAAAACTCATGCTGCGGTCACATTATGACGTTTTTGACGTCTTCTCGTGGGGAAACCATCACTTTTGGTCAGGAGACACAAGTTTCTCAAAACAGAGGTGAATGCAACATGATCATCTGAAAACTCATGCTGCGGTCACATTATGACGTTTTTGACGTTTTCTCGTGGGGAAACCATCACTTTTGGTCAGGAGACACAAGTTTCTCAAAACAGAGGTGAATGCAACATGATCATCTGAAAACTCATGCTGCGGTCACATTATGACGTTTTTGACGTTTTCTCGTGGGGAAACCATCACTTTTGGTCAGGAGACACAAGTTTTTCAAAACAGAGGTGAATGCAACATGATCATCTGAAAACTCATGCTGCGGTCACATTATGACGTTTTTGACGTCTTCTCGTGGGGAAACCATCACTTTTGGTCAGGAGACACAAGTTTCTCAAAACAGAGGTGAATGCAACATGATCATCTGAAAACTCATGCTGCGGTCACATTATGACGTTTTTGACGTCTTCTCGTGGGGAAACCATCACTTTTGGTCAGGAGACACAAGTTTCTCAAAACAGAGGTGAATGCAACATGATCATCTGAAAACTCATGCTGCGGTCACATTATGACGTTTTTGACGTCTTCTCGTGGGGAAACCATCACTTTTGGTCAGGAGACACAAGTTTCTCAAAACAGAGGTGAATGCAACATGATCATCTGAAAACTCATGCTGCGGTCACATTATGACGTTTTTGACGTCTTCTCGTGGGGAAACCATCACTTTTGGTCAGGAGACACAAGTTTCTCAAAACAGAGGTGAATGCAACATGATCATCTGAAAACTCATGCTGCGGTCACATTATGACGTTTTTGACGTCTTCTCGTGGGGAAACCATCACTTTTGGTCAGGAGACACAGTTTTCTCAAAACAGAGGTGAATGCAACATGATCATCTGAAAACTCATGCTGCGGTCACATTATGACGTTTTTGACGTTTTCTCGTGGGGAAACCATCACTTTTGGTCAGGAGACACAGTTTCTCAAAACAGAGGTGAATGCAACATGATCATCTGAAAACTCATGCTGCGGTCACATTATGACGTTTTTGACGTCTTCTCGTGGGGAAACCATCACTTTTGGTCAGGAGACACAAGTTTCTCAAAACAGAGGTGAATGCAACATGATCATCTGAAAACTCATGCTGCGGTCACATTATGACGTTTTTGACGTCTTCTCGTGGGGAAACCATCACTTTTGGTCAGGAGACACATTTTCTCAAAACAGAGGTGAATGCAACATGATCATCTGAAAACTCATGCTGCGGTCACATTATGACGTTTTTGACGTCTTCTCGTGGGGAAACCATCACTTTTGGTCAGGAGACACAAGTTTCTCAAAACAGAGGTGAATGCAACATGATCATCTGAAAACTCATGCTGCGGTCACATTATGACGTTTTTGACGTCTTCTCGTGGGGAAACCATCACTTTTGGTCAGGAGACACAAGTTTCTCAAAACAGAGGTGAATGCAACATGATCATCTGAAAACTCATGCTGCGGTCACATTATGACGTTTTTGACGTTTTCTCGTGGGGAAACCATCACTTTTGGTCAGGAGACACAGTTTCTCAAAACAGAGGTGAATGCAACATGATCATCTGAAAACTCATGCTGCGGTCACATTATGACGTTTTTGACGTTTTCTCGTGGGGAAACCATCACTTTTGGTCAGGAGACACATTTTTCTCAAAACAGAGGTGAATGCAACATGATCATCTGAAAACTCATGCTGCGGTCACATTATGACGTTTTTGACGTCTTCTCGTGGGGAAACCATCACTTTTGGTCAGGAGACACAAGTTTCTCAAAACAGAGGTGAATGCAACATGATCATCTGAAAACTCATGCTGCGGTCACATTATGACGTTTTTGACGTCTTCTCGTGGGGAAACCATCACTTTTGGTCAGGAGACACAGTTTTCTCAAAACAGAGGTGAATGCAACATGATCATCTGAAAACTCATGCTGCGGTCACATTATGACGTTTTTGACGTCTTCTCGTGGGGAAACCATCACTTTTGGTCAGGAGACACAATTTTCTCAAAACAGAGGTGAATGCAACATGATCATCTGAAAACTCATGCTGCGGTCACATTATGACGTTTTTGACGTCTTCTCGTGGGGAAACCATCACTTTTGGTCAGGAGACACAGTTTTCTCAAAACAGAGGTGAATGCAACATGATCATCTGAAAACTCATGCTGCGGTCACATTATGACGTTTTTGACGTCTTCTCGTGGGGAAACCATCACTTTTGGTCAGGAGACACATTTTTCTCAAAACAGAGGTGAATGCAACATGATCATCTGAAAACTCATGCTGCGGTCACATTATGACGTTTTTGACGTCTTCTCGTGGGGAAACCATCACTTTTGGTCAGGAGACACAAGTTTCTCAAAACAGAGGTGAATGCAACATGATCATCTGAAAACTCATGCTGCGGTCACATTATGACGTTTTTGACGTCTTCTCGTGGGGAAACCATCACTTTTGGTCAGGAGACACAGTTTTCTCAAAACAGAGGTGAATGCAACATGATCATCTGAAAACTCATGCTGCGGTCACATTATGACGTTTTTGACGTTTTCTCGTGGGGAAACCATCACTTTTGGTCAGGAGACACAAGTTTCTCAAAACAGAGGTGAATGCAACATGATCATCTGAAAACTCATGCTGCGGTCACATTATGACGTTTTTGACGTCTTCTCGTGGGGAAACCATCACTTTTGGTCAGGAGACACAAGTTTCTCAAAACAGAGGTGAATGCAACATGATCATCTGAAAACTCATGCTGCGGTCACATTATGACGTTTTTGACGTCTTCTCGTGGGGAAACCATCACTTTTGGTCAGGAGACACAAGTTTCTCAAAACAGAGGTGAATGCAACATGATCATCTGAAAACTCATGCTGCGGTCACATTATGACGTTTTTGACGTTTTCTCGTGGGGAAACCATCACTTTTGGTCAGGAGACACATTTTCTCAAAACAGAGGTGAATGCAACATGATCATCTGAAAACTCATGCTGCGGTCACATTATGACGTTTTTGACGTCTTCTCGTGGGGAAACCATCACTTTTGGTCAGGAGACACATTTTCTCAAAACAGAGGTGAATGCAACATGATCATCTGAAAACTCATGCTGCGGTCACATTATGACGTTTTTGACGTTTTCTCGTGGGGAAACCATCACTTTTGGTCAGGAGACACAAGTTTCTCAAAACAGAGGTGAATGCAACATGATCATCTGAAAACTCATGCTGCGGTCACATTATGACGTTTTTGACGTCTTCTCGTGGGGAAACCATCACTTTTGGTCAGGAGACACAAGTTTCTCAAAACAGAGGTGAATGCAACATGATCATCTGAAAACTCATGCTGCGGTCACATTATGACGTTTTTGACGTCTTCTCGTGGGGAAACCATCACTTTTGGTCAGGAGACACAAGTTTCTCAAAACAGAGGTGAATGCAACATGATCATCTGAAAACTCATGCTGCGGTCACATTATGACGTTTTTGACGTCTTCTCGTGGGGAAACCATCACTTTTGGTCAGGAGACACATTTTTCTCAAAACAGAGGTGAATGCAACATGATCATCTGAAAACTCATGCTGCGGTCACATTATGACGTTTTTGACGTCTTCTCGTGGGGAAACCATCACTTTTGGTCAGGAGACACAAGTTTTCTCAAAACAGAGGTGAATGCAACATGATCATCTGAAAACTCATGCTGCGGTCACATTATGACGTTTTTGACGTTTTCTCGTGGGGAAACCATCACTTTTGGTCAGGAGACACAAGTTTCTCAAAACAGAGGTGAATGCAACATGATCATCTGAAAACTCATGCTGCGGTCACATTATGACGTTTTTGACGTTTTCTCGTGGGGAAACCATCACTTTTGGTCAGGAGACACAAGTTTCTCAAAACAGAGGTGAATGCAACATGATCATCTGAAAACTCATGCTGCGGTCACATTATGACGTTTTTGACGTTTCTCGTGGGGAAACCATCACTTTTGGTCAGGAGACACAAGTTTCTCAAAACAGAGGTGAATGCAACATGATCATCTGAAAACTCATGCTGCAGGTCACATTATGACGTTTTTGACGTCTTCTCGTGGGGAAACCATCACTTTTGGTCAGGAGACACATTTTTGTCAAAACAGAGGTGAATGCAACATGATCATCTGAAAACTCATGCTGCGGTCACATTATGACGTTTTTGACGTTTTCTCGTGGGGAAACCATCACTTTTGGTCAGGAGACACAAGTTTCTCAAAACAGAGGTGAATGCAACATGATCATCTGAAAACTCATGCTGCGGTCACATTATGACGTTTTTGACGTCTTCTCGTGGGGAAACCATCACTTTTGGTCAGGAGACACATTTTCTCAAAACAGAGGTGAATGCAACATGATCATCTGAAAACTCATGCTGCGGTCACATTATGACGTTTTTGACGTCTTCTCGTGGGGAAACCATCACTTTTGGTCAGGAGACACAAGTTTCTCAAAACAGAGGTGAATGCAACATGATCATCTGAAAACTCATGCTGCGGTCACATTATGACGTTTTTGACGTCTTCTCGTGGGGAAACCATCACTTTTGGTCAGGAGACACAGTTTTCTCAAAACAGAGGTGAATGCAACATGATCATCTGAAAACTCATGCTGCGGTCACATTATGACGTTTTTGACGTCTTCTCGTGGGGAAACCATCACTTTTGGTCAGGAGACACAATTTTCTCAAAACAGAGGTGAATGCAACATGATCATCTGAAAACTCATGCTGCGGTCACATTATGACGTTTTTGACGTTTTCTCGTGGGGAAACCATCACTTTTGGTCAGGAGACACAAGTTTCTCAAAACAGAGGTGAATGCAACATGATCATCTGAAAACTCATGCTGCGGTCACATTATGACGTTTTTGACGTCTTCTCGTGGGGAAACCATCACTTTTGGTCAGGAGACACAAGTTTCTCAAAACAGAGGTGAATGCAACATGATCATCTGAAAACTCATGCTGCGGTCACATTATGACGTTTTGACGTCTTCTCGTGGGGAAACCATCACTTTTGGTCAGGAGACACAGTTTCTCAAAACAGAGGTGAATGCAACATGATCATCTGAAAAGTCATGCTGCGGTCACATTATGACGTTTTGACGTCTTCTCGTGGGGAAACCATCACTTTTGGTCAGGAGACACAAGTTTCTCAAAACAGAGGTGAATGTGTTACCGGCGCCAGAGCTAGGGGTCTCTGGTCCGGCAGCATGAGCCACTCAGGCGGCGGGCGCTGAGCGGCTTAGCTACGGTATAACTACCTGTGGATCCAAACACACGACACGAGAGTTGTCAGCTCACGCTACTGCTGCGCAGTGTATTTTATTCTTTGCACATGCGCAGAGCAAAAGCAGAGCATAGACTGTTTGCTTGGACCCACTGGTGTTAAAGCACCCTCTACTGGTGCAAAGTGGCAATGATTTCTGCAAACCGTATAAAGGTTCAAATATTAAAATGAAAATGTCTCAAAACAGTCCAATTGTCAACGTACAGTTATGTGTGTATATGTATAAGTGTGTGCCAGTGTAGGTGTGTATGTGTAAGCATGTGTGTGTAAGTGTGTGCAGGTGTAGGTGTGTATGTGTACAGTGAAGTCTGGTCTCGTCTGTCCTTCAAGTCTTTGTGTGTCTCTAGCATGTCCACACTGCTTGTGCAGGGTAGAAACAATGTTCGGGGACAGCTGGGTAAAAGGAGGGTATGGGACATGGATTGAGGGGTAATGGGAGATGAGACATGGGGTAAGGGGCATAGGCGAACATCAGGTTTGCACCTGGTCCCCAAGACTGGTATGATGGTTGTCCAAGATTGTCATATGTGAGCATTTCTCGAGGTCTCCGTGCTCGAGCTGACCTCCTCACAGGTTGCACTTCCTCCTCAGACAGTTCCACTGCAGGCTCATCATTGTCCTCCTGCTCTCTTGAATCAGCCTCCTCCGCAGTGTCATCAGTTATGAGTTCTCCTTGCACTTCCTGAGCTGGTGGTGGAACAGCTGCCTGCTGGTCTGGTGTCTGCACTGGATCTGGGACGGTGACAGGATCACGTTGTTGTTCAGTTGACATTTCAGTATGTCTCAGTGGTTGAAACTCTGGGGCTATAGGTCGGAGCTCATCTGGTGGGTTAGACTGAGGACTTGCCGGTCTGACTCTCCTCCTGCTATATACTGGAATTGTTCGAAGGCAATATGTGTATTCCTCCTCTTCCTCAGAGTGTTCAGACTCCTGCTCCACTGTCTCTCTGTTGTTTCTGTAACAGTCTGTCTGTCTTTGGCTCTGTCTAGGTGCGGACTGACTCGGTGGGACTTCTAAAGGCAAATCATTAACAGGTAGCAGAAGGTTGCGATGCAGCACACGGAGAGTGCGTTCTCCTGTTTCTGGTTGAACTCTGTAAACAGGTCCGTCTCCCATCTTTTCAACCACTCGATGAACCTTTTTCTCCCAATAAGCTCTAAGTTTGCCCGGACCACCCCTCTCCGACAGATTCCTGACAAGCACACGATCTCCAGGCTGCAGTGTAATACCTTTCACATGCTGATCATAATACTTCTTTCCCTTAGCTGAACGCTTCCCACTGGTTTCTGAAGCAATTTTGTATGCTTCCTGCATGCGTGAAGCCCATTTCTGTGCATACTCTTGCCTGGACCGTGGTCCCTCTTCAGGTTTCAAGTCAAAGAGCAGATCTACAGGCAAACGTGGAGCTCTACCATAAAGAAGAAAAAATGGTGAATAACCTGTTCCCTCATGTCTTGTACAGTTGTACGCGTGGACAATGTGAGGTAGGTGATCCTTCCACTCTGTTTTTTTCTCCTCCTGCAGAGTGTGGAGCATCTGTAGAAGTGTCCTGTTCAGGCGCTCGACAGGATTCCCCTGCGGATGGTAGGGAGTGGTTCGTGAGTGGGAAATTCCTGCGAGCTGCTGAAGTCTCTGGAAGAGACTGTTTTCAAACTCCCGGCCCTGATCATGATGTAGCTTTGCAGGGTACCCGAAGCGAGGGATAAAGTCATAGAAGATTTTCTCGGCTGCTGTTCTGCCAGATTTGTTTTTTGTGGCATAAGCTTGACCAAACCGAGTAAAGTGATCTACCAGGACTAAAATGTACTCACCTAACCACCTTTACTCTGTTCAAGATGTAAATAATCAATTGAGATGAGCTCAAATGGGGCACTGGTTGTTATAGAACCCATAGGTGCTCTCTCTGGTCTGTTTGGATGTTTTTGTTTAATACACTGACACTGGCGAATCACATAATCTTCTATGTCCTGTTGCATAAAAGGCCAATAAAACCTTGCTCGTGCTAAATGTATGACTTTATCAGCGCCCACATGTCCCATGTCATCATGCAGGTGTTTTAACACGGTGGCCTTCAGTTTACTGGGGAGAACCAACTGTTTCCTCTGTCCTGTCTGTCTGTACAAAATCCCTTTGTCAAGTCTGAGTCTGTTCCATTCGTGTACCAGTCTGCGTGTTTCTCATCCCATTTGTCTCTTTCCTTTATCCTGAGGACTCCATCCATTTTTCTTTAGGTTTATCACCTCACAGATAGGAGCATCTTCTTTCTGTGCATCTCTGACACTCTCTGGTGTGATGACAGGGGTGCCTCCAAAGTGTGCGTCACTTACATCCGACTGCAGCTGTAATGCAGCCACCCACGGCACATCACCGTCTTTTACAGCTGTGTCTCCCTGCCAGATGGCGGAGACTACATCAGGGGACACTGTCTCTGTGAACTCTTTCAGGTGACCATCAAGATGCACTGGGTGTCTTGACAGGGTGTCAGCATCAGTGTTTGACTTGCCTGGACGATATTTGATGGTGAAATGAAAGTCGGCTAATTCACCCACCCAACGATGTCCGACTGCGTTCAACCTGGCTGAGCTCAAAACATATGTAAGGGGGTTATTATCCGTGTATACTGTGAAAGTGGGGGCGTAATAGAGGTAATCTCTAAATTTATCACAGATTGCCCACTTTAACGCCAGGAACTCAAGCTTGCTAGAATGGAGATGGTAGTTTTTCTCAGCAGGCGTGAGTGTCCTGGAGCCATAAGCAATAACCCGGAGCTTGTTTCCCTGCTGTTGATAGAGCACAGCACCCAGACCTTCGTTCGAGGCATCTGTGTGGAGTACAAAAGGTAAGTCATAGTCTGGATAAGCCAAAATGGGTGGACTGGTTAACATATCCACCAGGCGTGATACTACAGCACTATGATCTGGTGTCCAATAAACAGGTGTTTTGGATAAGAGCTGACCACTCTTAGTATTTTTTGACTTAACCTTGGTAGCTCTCTGGCTAGGCTCACTAGGACTCTCTATCAGCTGAAACAGAGGTCTTGCTATCCTAGAAAAGTCCTGTATGAATGTTCTGTAATAGCCTAAAAAACCTAAGAGGGCTCTGACCTCTCCCACATTCTTTGGCTCTTTCTCTTTCAAATGCTGAACTGCCTCAATATCTTCAGGGTCAATCTGAACACCTTCGCGAGTCACTAAGCGTCCTAAATACCTGACCTGGCTTTTAAACAGTTCACATTTTTTTGGACGTAATTTGATACCATACTCTCGCAGGCGACAGAGCACCCGTCTCAGATCTTCAACATGGTCATGAAAAGTCTTGGAAAAACAGAGAACGTCGTCCAAATATGGAGAACAGCACTCGTCCCTTAACCCGTCAAGAACTCCCTCCATACATCTTTGAAAAGCCGCTGGGGCGTTTGTTAGACCAAATGGGAGGCGGGTCCACTCATAAAGCCCCCAGGGTGTGCTAAAGGCAGTCAGATGTCTGGAGCTCTCATCGACAAACCCTTGATGGTATGCACTACCCTGGTCGAGTATGGAGAACCATGAGTACCCCCCCAGACTGTCTAACAGATCTTGGATGCGTGGAAGAGGGTGGCGGTTGGGGATGGTTTTCCGATTCAAGCCTCTAAAATCAATACACAGACGCAAACTCTTGTCCTTCTTCCTAACACAGACCACTGGAGATGAGTAGGAAGAAGTAGACTTTCTGATCCAGCCCTGGTCAAGAAGATTTTGTACATAGTCCTTCACCTCCCTGTACAAGGGCTTCGGAACAGAGTTGTAGGACGTCTGCACTGGCGTGTCATCCTTCAGATGGATTTTCAGTTGCAGGTTTGGGATGCACCCAATGTCACAGTCATCTTTGGCGAAGACATCTGACTCCTCATACAACATGTCTCTGACTATGTTTTGTTCATGTCTCTCCAGGTGCGACACATCAACAGGGGGATGCCATCTCTGTGTTGTTGTGTCCTCTGTCTTGTTTTTCTCACTTGTTCCTCTTTGTTTGTCTGTGCTAACCTGAGCTGAGGATGTACTAACAGTGTTAGGGGACATGGGTTCTAACCCACCTGGAAAACAGTTCACTGGTTTAATTTCAGTAACTTCCTCTAATGTTCCTAAAACTGTTCTCTTAGGGAGGTAGATGTCATGTTTAGTGGGGTTTTGAACAGGTATCTTGACAATTTTTGTGGACCCACTTGGAACATCAACTAAGGCCTGAAACAAATCCAACCCCTCAGGACAGTTACTCACTACATCGGGTTGGAAGAGCATAACCCCACCACTTGGCCATTCCCTGACTCTGCACCTCACCTCACAAATCTGCCCTGCAGGAATGGTGGAACCCGTCTTCCCTGTTCTCACACTGCACTCTACAGCTGTCTCACCTGGGGTCAACATCTGGCAAGCAGCAACTAGGGCTTCTACAGCACTGTCATTTATACTTAATGTTTCTTTTAATAAAGCAGAAATATCAACCTCACTTCTCTGTTCTTTGATTATCTCAACTAAAACATTGCTGCCTAAGAGAGGACAGTTGAGACAGTTCTGGCTGATTAGCATTGGCACTTGAATGGTGACATATCCACAGTGTTTGTTACCGATTTGGAGTTCAACATCTGCCCATCCATCAAAGGGGACATCTGTGCCATTTGCTGCAGAAATCACCAGCGGCTCATCAAGAGGGAGGGATTCAAGTGGCTGGATATCGACATGGGGGAGTGCTTCTTCCATCCAGCCTCTCCCCACCATCGTCACTTGAGCCCCTGAGTCAAGCAACATCTGGAGAGGAACACCATCGAGAGTACATGAGACCATACATCGCTTTCCTATGAGCTGTGCTAAGCGTTTCTTTGTTGGTGGTTGACACTGTGCTTTTGTTTTTACAGGACTTGCTGTCTTAGACATGCTGGGTTGGGCTGGGGGTTCCTTAGCTGTCACGGTCACTGGCTGCCCTTCTCCAGTGACCTCATCCCGTTTCCCGACGTCCTCCTTTGAAGACAGCCGACCGCCCGATGTCCAGCTTGGCCACATACGAAGCAGTGAGGGCAACTCATCTTGCCCTGCTGAACACAGTTGCTGCATCTGCCACGGGCTTCAGATGTTGGTGGCATTGGCTGGGCTGTGGCTGAGTGTGTGTTCACAGGGGTGGCAGTGTCAGCAGGCCTCACCACTTGAGCCAGCTGTTTGGTCAGGGAGGACACCTGTGCAGTCAGTTCCTCAATAGCGGCACGGTTAGCCTGTAACTCAGTGTCAACTCTAGTCTGCTTAGTTGAGTCACTACAGTCAAGCTGAGCTGGGCTCACCGTCACTGGTCGGTTTTTAGCTACTGTGCCAAGGCGTCTGAGTCTCTCTGTCTCCTCACTGGTAGACTTAGTTATCTGGTCCAAAAGAAAGTCATCACTAACCTGCGAGTCTGTGAGAAGAGGTTTGAGATCATAACGAACATGGTTATTTTTCTCATTCAGACCTTGATACAAAGTGTGAAGAAAGGTGCCCTGAACCAGCTTTTTGTCGTAGCTAAACTCTGCACCAGGTTGTTGTGACTCAAACAAAACACGCTGTTTTAAACCCATTATCTTGTATAGGAATTGTTGAGGACTCTCTTTGTCCTGTTGTTTAGCATTACTTAACTCTTGAAAAAGTTCAGTGCTGCTTTTGTCCCTGATATGTGCGCGGAGAAACCGCTTTAGCTCACCAACAGTTAAATCACTTTTGTTTGTCAACATTTCTCTGAATGTACCTGGTTTGATTATTTTCATCACAGTGCGAATCACCTCTGACTCAGTAAAACCTTCCTGTATACCTTCTTCGATTTGTTTACAAAGGTTACTGTATGACATATCAGACCCAACATCAGAGATTTGTCCACCATGTAACTTAAATTCTCTGCGTGGGAGCAGAGCTGCAAAATCATTCACCCTCAATACCTGGTCTCCCATGCTGGATGACAGACTTACTCTACCATGGGGAGATCCATCAACGCCTGCGGTGAAAGCCCTGGTGACTGTGGAAGTGTCAAAGTTCCTTGCTGGCAGTCCACTGTCTCTTCGTGAAGGTGCTGGATGCATGTGAATGTCTCTGTCTTGTGATGGGCTGTTAGTGTGTGCATCTTTGTCCAGTGGTGTAGGTGAAAGGGGATGAATGTCTTTGTTCATCTGCAATGGCTGTGTGGGAATGTTGTGGTTGTGTGGGGTTGTGGTGGATTGTGTGACTGTGTCGTGATGATCAGAATGAGGTGAAGTGGATAGCTGCTCCTGGTGGGGTGATGACTCCTCCACTGGCTGTCCTGTCTCCGGCGCAGTCTGGCGAGCTTCACTTCCACCGGGGTCTGTGGCCAGCAGGTCACTCAGCATGTCATTCAGGATAAGGAGTTGAGTCATACCTTCATCTTCCATAGCACTTAATTCCTCACTCCTGAGGTAGTCCACAATCAGGTCATACAGTTCTGGTTCACTCAAATCTTTAACCTTGTGAGTTTTGCTGCCATCGTCTATTGAACTCACAACTGCCAATAGCTGGTCTGTACTCAAATATGAAAGACTCTTCTGGATCTTGAAGATCAGCATCCGCCGTGGGGTGACAGTGGCCATCTTGGCGTTACTCTGGTGACTTCCGCTCTCTGGATGACGCTCTGGACTGCAGCCTTCCCTGAAGCTTTGGGCACCGTTTCACGTCGTCGCGACACTCACTTCACTAGGCAGAAACGCTAACCATCCCGGACGAGCCCCCAAATGTTACCAGCGCCAGAGCTAGGGGTCTCTGGTCCGGCAGCATGAGCCACTCAGGCAGCGGGCGCTGAGCGGCTGAGCTACGGTATAACTACCTGTGGATCCAAACACACGACACGAGAGTTGTCAGCTCACGCTACTGCTGCGCAGTGTATTTTATTCTTTGCACATGCGCAGAGCAAAAGCAGAGCATAGACTGTTTGCTTGGACCCACTGGTGTTAAAGCACCCTCTACTGGTGCAAAGTGGCAATGATTTCTGCAAACCGTATAAAGGTTCAAATATTAAAATGAAAAAGAGGGGGTGTCTGTTAACATAATAAACTATATGTGGCTATTTCAGACCCACTACAAATGCAACATGATCACCTGAAAACTCATGCTGCGGTCACATTATGACGTTATTGACGTCTTCTCGTGGGGAAACCATCACTTTTGGTCAGGAGACACAAGTTTCTCGAAACAGAGGTGAATGCAACATGATCATATGAAAACTCATGCTGCGGTCACATTATGACGTTTTTGACTTCTGCTAGTGGGGAAACCATCACTTTTGGTCAGGAGACACAAGTTTCTCAAAACAGAGGTGAATGCAACATGATCATCTGAAAACTCATGCTGCAGTCACATTATGACGTTTTTGACGTCTTCTCGTGGGGAAACCATCACGTTTGGTCAGGAGACACATTTTTCTCAAAACAGAGGTGAATGCAACATGATCATCTGAAAACTCATGCTGCGGTCACATTATGACGTTTTTGACGTCTTCTCGTGGGGAAACCATCACTTTTGGTCAGGAGACAAAGTCAGGAGACAAAGTAGCAGCCGCAGAATGAAAATCTATCAGCCAAACATTAGTGCTGTGTCCTAAACCACCCCCTATACCCTACATAGTGGACTGAATAGTGTGGATGCCATTTTAAAATAGTGTCCGAATAAAGTGAGCATCGCTGTACCCTATGTAATGCACTCAACGTATCCCACAATGCACTGCGAAAAGTAGTGTACAACCGATGCACCCTAACTCGGAAATGTATTGAATCAGACTTCACGGTATCATGTGATACCGTAAAAGAGAAGATTTTTTAAATGTAATTTTCACTGCGGTTTAATATATGAAATTTTTGGGAAATAAGAAATCAAGGTGTAGTTTACAATTGTTTTCAGTAGGGGTCCAATATGATCATCTTAAAATATTACAACATAAATGAAAAAAAAATCCATCAACCTTCACTGCCCCCCCCCCCCCTACTTAAAATTGTTCTCCGGGATTGTCTGTTCCTCACCAGGCGACAGGATCTCAGTAAAAGAATATTTACAAAGATGAAAAGTAGCTCTGGAGCCATTTCTTGATGAAAAATTGCTTTTATGAAATGTTTTCCCTGCAGTGGGATATATGACTTGTGCTGAAGTGTCCGAATGATCATTTTAAATTCAGTGCACTACGTAGTTCACTCAAGTGGGGGAGTGGGGGACATGGGGGAATAGGGAACGAGTGTATGGTTTTGGACACAGCGAGCATGTTTTTGAAATGACAGTTTGTTCTGTGAAGTTGTGCACAGCATTGAAAGTAAACCTGTGTATTTGCCTGCCATAATCCTTCTATGCTTCATATCAGATCCTGATTCAATGGTTCATCGTTCACTGATGAATACCACCCGTTGTCAACTTTCTGAACGGAAAATAACGGACAGGGGACACAGAGATTTTCTGAAGTCATGTACTACAATCCAGTTGTGATATCATTGACTGATGACTCGGAATTGTCTCATTATCACACAAGATCCCAATTTTTTAAACAACCTTAATTTTGAAATGCTACATCACATTTTTCTGGAAATGAGTGAAGGGTCTCCTAAGATCATGTTATTGTTATTGTCACCAATTCTGTAGTCCCAATTACTGTCATAGACAGACAAATTATCATACTTAGGGGTAGTCTAATCATTAGGTTAACATCTTAGTTATGCTGCTATGGGCCGAGGCTGCCGGAGTCCAGAAACATGATC
The DNA here is from genome assembly GCF_901000725.2 of Takifugu rubripes. NCBI lineage: Eukaryota > Metazoa > Chordata > Actinopteri > Tetraodontiformes > Tetraodontidae > Takifugu > Takifugu rubripes. The sequence continues at coordinate 5,667,518 of NC_042305.1, forward strand.
ACCTGACAGGCCTCTGTCATCCCACTGGGAAATGGTCTCCTCTCCTCTCCTCTCCTCTCCTCTCCTCTCCTCTCCTCTCCTCTCCTCTCCTCTCCTCTCCTCCTCATCAAGTAGATTAGTGATGCTATTTCTTGTGTAGTCGTCCCCCCCACCCCGTATTCATCTACAGGTATCGCCGCCTTCAGAGCTGCATACTGACCTCCGACCCCGCTGACCCACTCAATGTGACTCTACCGGCAGCTTACTTTACTTAATATAATGTATTTCTGTATGTATTCTCTATGACAAGGGTGGGCAAATCCAGTCCTCGAGGGCTGTATCCAAGCCAGACTTTCTGTCCGACAGGTAAATACTTTCACCTGGGCTTCCATTTACCTTGGTAAAAGCGGTTTCTCCCTGGTAGGATGCAAAACCTGGCTGGATTCCAGCCTTCATGGATTGGACTTGCCCATCAGAGAAGGTCAAATATATTCCTCGAGGGTTGAATCCAAGCCGGGATTTACATCCTACCAGGCAGGCAATGCTTTCACCAAGGTAAATGAAACCCCAGGTGAAAGTGTTTACCTGTAGGACAGAAAGTCTGGCTTGGATACGGCCCTCGATGCCCACCCCTGCTCTATGATCTATGCCTATTCTCTCCTCTACCTCTCCTCTCCTACCTATTCTATCCTTTACCTGTCCTCCCCCCTTCTCCTCTCTCTCTACCCAGCCAGCCATCAGCAGGATGCCCCCTACATGAGCCTGGTCGTGCTCAAGGTTTCTTCCTGTTAAAGGGGAGTTTTTCCTTGCCACTGTTGCTTGTTTGGGGTTAGGCCCTAGGATTCTGTAAAGTGCCTAGAAACAATTTTGATTGTAAAAGACGCTATATAAATAAAGATTGATTGATTGATGTACTACATCAAGAAGATGAACAAGTAATAGTAGGGATTTTCCAAAAATATAAATCTAAATTCAAGTGCATAACACACGCTCTCAATTCCTAAAAGGAGCTTTATTTTGAAATGCAACATCAGAATTTTCTGAAATTTAGACAAGGATTTCCGGAGTTTGGGTAGTACCACATAAGTGGAATTATCACGTGTCAACTTCAAATGTTCACAAAGTATTTTTATTTTTCCCAAAATTGTTTGTTACCAAAGTCTTACAGCGGTATTTTACTTATTGTTGCGATTAATATACCATGAATAATTTTAGAATCACTCAACGAAAGAAACGCTTTCTCTCTCTCCAGTACTGCCGCCATCTTGGTCCGGTCATCTAAACGCCAATAGTTAGTAGCGGTCGATGCGGCGTCTGCTCTTTATTGTGTCTACGGCTTTGCTCTGCGTTTACCGTAATGTCTCGTTTACACACAATTGAACGACTGCTGGCTTTACTGCTGGATGGTAGTATAGCTCAGTAGTGTTAGATCATAGTGCTCTACTGGCTGAATGATGTGCACCTCTTGCTTTTTTTCTTTTTTTTTAAAAAACATTTTAACACTGTTTGTGTTTTAATTAATTGTTCAATTTCACGTTGCATGAAATATTAAGCATTTCAGCTCAATGGCTTCTCGGTCCAGTGCTCAGTTGACTCAAAATCAGTGTTGGGTCATAGTGCTCCACTGGTTGCATGAGATACACCTCTTGTTTCTGCATTTTAACATTGATGATATTTTGAATTAAATTTGGCATGTGTAATTATTAGGATTTTAGCTCAATGGCTTCCAGGTGCAGTGTATTCCACCCGTTTTCCGTTTTACTGTAAAGTTTGCAATACGGGTGCACTTGAAATGTTTGATCGGCGAGCTCGGAGTCGTACTGCACCCGGAACATCTGTCTAAAGTCCAACGGAAAGCCATCTTCACAGTGGTCCCCAAGCGACCATGTGGCTTTTATGAGTGTGGCGTTTTCCCCTCCCCTCCTGTCTCTAGCTGTGGCGCGATAGCACTAGAAGCAGTGTGCGAAAAGAAATGGGTGGCGTTTGCGTTTACGTATGACGTCTTTTTGCTCTGACCCATTTCATCTTCGCAGCTGGTTCGGGTTGAGGTAAAGCCGGACCTGTCCGCTGTCTGCTGGGATCGTGTTTGTCTAAGGTGCACTTGGATTTTAGCTGGTGCATGTAGTAATTTTTTATAATAGTTGAAAATGAAAAATGTTTGAACTTTGATTTACGGGCTCACTGTATTTTAAACATTACCCCTTAACTAAGGTTTAAAGCTGTGTTGTGGTAGAGCTTGATGAGAATTGTCTTGTTGTATGTGTTTCACCATATGTTCCTGTCTTCTCTTAGAAGTTAGGCAAGGTAGACTCATTAGCAAATGTAATAAAGAACAGAAACATTCCATTCACAGGATTGTTGTTTGTTCCACTGTAATCTCAGGACCAGTCAGGCAGGGGGTGTTTAACAATCATTGTAAACAGGACATCAGGCTGGGGTTGATGATCTTATTTGCATGAAGAATGGGAACTTTGATCTGGCCACCTGGGAAAATAATGGAAAAGAAGGACTGTACCAACACCAAATTGGACGGGAAGAAGAGGACGAGGTCATCCCAGCAGGGGATCTGGATTGGATTGCATGAACATTGAGAATTTGCATGTGTGTTACTATAAAAGACTGGGCCAAGGGATAGTTAGGTTGTCAGACTTTGTGCCCTGACAATTAACTCTGTTGTTGCTAGGGTTATGAACTGGCCCGGAGCTCTGTAATATTTGTATCTCGAATTGGTTCTATTGTTAAATACATTTTGAAATTGGCATTTTTCTTCTTGAAGTCTTCATTCAAAGAACACACGGATTAGCAGTTACATACGGAAGGTATTGCGATCCAACAAGCTGTTGTGGTAACCCTTATCTGCTGAGGTATCTTGGTGTAGTCTCTTAGAATTGGTTTTCTTCAGGTTTAAAGTACTTAAATGTTGTTTGACATGATGCTCAAGAGTGGAAAAATTAAGTCAATGATAACTAAATAATAGTAGTGACTAACAACAACGATAATAGCTGTTCATAATATTAACAGGAATAATAATGAAGCCAAAATCACTGTGGTTTGTGGAGTGGTTGATCTAATAGGAACCACAGGATAGTTAGTATAGAGTCAGTTTTTATGTCTCAGGTTTGGTTTGTGATGAATTCAGATTAGTAAGTACACATTAGTCCAAGGGCAAGAAAACAGTCACAGATCACTGCAGGTTGTGAGTTCAGCGCAATGTCTTGTATGATCAAAACTAGTCCCAGTGGAAGCTCCATTGTGAAGCTGCAGGCTGCTTTGAGTGTACCTGTCCAAGCACATAATGTGCTGCATCAGGCCTAACCGCCTCCTTCATGTCACGTTAGCACAGTTAGAAAGTTAAAGCCAGAGTCTCAACACTGTCATTTTGGACGGACAAAGCAGCAGTTTCGCAAGCAAAAGAAATGCTAAAACTCCTAAAACTCTTTTGCCTTGGTTTTATTTCATTACCGTATTTTCACAACCATAAGGCGCGCCGTATTATAGGGCGCACCTTCAATTAACAGCCTATTTTAGAAATTTTTTCATACACAGGGCGCACTGTGTTATAAGGCGCATAGCATAGAAACTGCGTAGTGCCTGTGGTTTCATGACGCATTCACTAGATCGAGCTGCGCTAAAAGGAATGTCAATAAAACAGCCAGATAAGTCAGTCAAACTTTATTAATAGAATACAAACCGTCGTTCTCACAACTCTATTCACTCCCAAAACGAATAAACAGCTGTTTTATTATTTTTCCCGAGTGACGTAGTGTTTTCGCGTAACACAGTTCGTTTAATAACAGCGAGTTATAACAGGCAGTGCAACATTTTTATCACAAGTGGATAGTGGAGTTTAATAAATCTTCGATTTAGTGCAACATTTTTATCACGTAGTACCGTTGCGGTAAATCAAACGTTAGTGCAAACAATATACGGTAACTCGAACTCTCGAAGTAGTGCAAAGCGATAGCAATAGCAATATAACAATAGCAATATAACAACGTTGTTCAAACGGTAATTTCCATATTCACAGTATGACCAGCCTTGTTAAGTTGTAAACACACAAAAGAAACACGTAAAGATCACTTTATCAGTTCATTCCTCATCCAGGAATCCCTCGAATTCTTCTTCTTCGGTGTCCGAATTGAACAGTTGTGCGAATACGGCGTCCAACATGGCCGGCTCCGTCTCGTCAAAGTCGTCATCAGGGTCGGTGTCGCTGGTGTTGTCTGGCATTTCAGTGACAATCCCTGCCTTCCCGAAAGCTCGGACCACGGTCGATGCCCAGGCATTTACGATCCACTGGCAGATAGTGACGTATGACGCTCGGCGCCGTCTCCCCGTCTTGGTGAACGTGTGTTCACCGTTCGTCATCCACCGTTCCCACGCAGTTCGCAGTCTAGTTTTGAATGCCCCGTTGACACCAATATCTAGCGGCTGGAGTTCCTTTGTTAATCCACTTCTTGCTTTGTTTCCTCGGAAGCTCCGTTGAGTCTTCTTTACCTGGCGCAGGTCGTCTTGTTGCTTCCTCCACTTCCGCACCATTGATTCGTTCACGTTAAATTCTCTTGCCGCTGCTCTATTTCCGTGTTCAACTGCGTGACTGATAGTCTTCAGTTTGAACTCTGCGTCAAAAGCGCGTCTCTTGCAAGGAGCCATTTTGGGGTCTTTACAGACAGAAATGGTTTGGGACTGAATTTACTGCTGTTACCTCGGCCACGCCTACTGACTACGGTAGCCGCGATTAACCAATATTACCGTAATCCATACAAAAGGCGCTCCGGGTTAAAAGGCGCACCGTAGATTTTTTAGAAAATTCTAGGCTTTTAGGTGCGCCTTATAGTCGTGAAAATATGGTGGGACATCAAGTCTGAACCATCCAACCAAATATTTCCATTGTCTGGTGTTTTCTTTTGTAACACTGTGATTTTCTGCGTCATAAAAATAAGCATCAAGGTGAGATGCACTACGCGGCAGTAATCATCAGAAACAGGGTGTTAGCTTGTGTGTCTTGCCAACAACAACATCTAATTGTGCATACAGTGAATGTGGCAACATTGAAATGATTCATTGGTAGAGTGGGGAGTATGTCAAGTGTAGCGCCTCTCTAGTGTATTTTACTATTTGAGAGGTGGCTAACCTGAGCTCTTTCTAAAATATGAAATAATGAATAAGGTTTCTGCAATGAACTTAAACCAAGGAATTCAAAGACCAACACAGTTTTAGTGGAAAATAAAAAATAAAAGATTTACTCAACAAATAGATTCAAGAAAATAAACATTTGTAAACAGGCTTTGTTCACATATGCCAAATATGCACAATAAACAGTTACTGTGGGGCCCCCAATAAAGAAAATAGCCGGCAATACTTAAGTTATCGTAGCAGGCCTGGTTGCAGCTCGGGTACGTGGTAGGCTCCAACGTGTAACTGTGCCTCAGGTGTTACCTCAGGTGAGAAGAATAACTGCTGAAACAGGGGAAAGGATGCTCCAAAGGAAGGCAGGAAACTCCGGACTCAGCTCCACATCAGGTCACTCCACCGCGGACGACGATCCACCTCTGCTCGGCTCCACCAGGTTGCTAGCCGCTAGCTCGTTAGCCAAGTTCAGAGTTAGCAGCCACTTAGTCAGCAGCTACGTGCACTCTCCTCTTCGTCCGTTTGTCGTATCGCGTTCTCCACTCAACACTTACTTGAAAGTCATCACTCAGTCTTCAAAAAGAGTTCTGGTCGAACACTAGAATGACTATAATGACGAACTTCTATTACACTTGATCAACTTTTCCGTTTTTCCACGCTCTCTCCTCTCCTCCGACTCTTCCCTCTTTTTTTTCGCTGCTCCGCTCACCTCCCTCACACCTGCGCATTCGCTTTTCAAAATAAAATACATTTTGTTCCACTTGTCTATTACTTCTGTTTCCCGGGGACATTATAACATATACATTCACAGACAACGCATCAAACATGTAATATGCATCTTGGAAAACACATATACTACACAGAACTCACCCCCTACCGCTAAATCACTCCATCATACTTTTAATCTGAAGTGGCCTTTTAATTACTAACTTATTTATCATGAACTGTTTCTTTGTAGCTCTAACTGCTATTTATTTCTTTATTTATTTTAACTGATGTCTTTTCTTTTTAACATGCCTGGTTTTACCCAGGGCTACACAAGCAATAACCTGCAAGTTTAAAGACTGCCACACCAAACCATATTGGACACAAAACAATCCTGTTTAACAACACAACAAGACTTACATCAGTTGTGTCTTTGTGGTACAGATGGATCAGTTATGTAACATTTACTGAAAACAATGACAGCATTAAATTGTAGGAGTGCAATAAGAATGCCTGTGAATTTATTGTGTGCAATGATGGAAAAAAGTCATCAGTCACCACCCTGTTTGTCATATGTTATCGTTTGAATTTTTTTTACCTTGTCCATGACAGAAGCATCATCTGACTAAATGGGTGTGATTTGGAGAATGTAAAGAATGCTGTTTTGCTCACCAAGCATCCTTATTAATTTTTTGGGTGTGTGTCCAGGCAGGTACAGTAGGTACAGGGAAGAACCAACAGCAATAGAGCACACAGGGAGTGGTTGGACTTATATGACTCATAGTAAAAATATTCCCTGGCAACCTTTGTGATGTTGCCACAGGCAGCCCGTGTGGTTCTGGTCCTACATCAAAGTTTAGTCAAAAGCAGTATTTCTGATATTTTATGCAATTATTTTTTCCTAGTATTTACCTGCTGGTAAGATGCTGTCCATGTCCACTTCAGGACAGTAAATGTTGACTCTCGGTTCAAGTAAAACATAATTATTCAAGAATGAAATAAGTTAACTTAGGTGGCCATGTTTCTGCTGCACAGACACTCAAGTTCCATTAACAATCTCCTTTGTTGGTCAATGAGAGTGTATTCTAACATTGCGGATATTGTTTTTTCCATTCTAACGTGCGTAAAAGCACGTGGGGGCCACACAAACTACTGAGAATCATTTTGAGTTGCGACAATTTTGACATTTTGGCAAAATGGACCAGTCTGCTGCATCAGTTTTTCACTTTCATTGTTGGGGTGTCTTTGATTTCCCCCCTCTATAGGGTGATCATTTTCATTTTTATCAAATTATGTGGCATAATTTTGTTACTAATATGTCACCTACTTTTTATCAGGAAAGATATTCAAGATCACCCCCCCACCCCATCTGATGTGTTTTCGAAGTGTTCCTCTAATTTTTTTGAGCAGTGTACATTTAAAGTTCATCCATCCATCCATCCATCCATCTTCTGCCGCTTATCCGGGATCGGGTTGTGGGGGCAGCAGCCTAAATTGAGAGGCCCAGACTTCCCTCTCCCCAGCTATTTCTTCCAGCTCATCCGAGGGAATCCCCAGGCGTTCCCAGAGCATTCGAGAGACATAGTCTGTCCAATGTGTTCTGGGTCTTCCCGGGGGCCTCCTACCGGAGGGATATGCCCTGAACACCTCACCAGGGAGGCGTCCAGGGGGCATCCTGACTAGATGCCCAAGTCACCTCATCTGGTTCCTCTCAACGCGGAGGAGCAGCGGCTGTCGATCTCCTGCTTCATTCTTCCCTCACTCGTTGAAGTTCCTTCTGACAGGAGACTCTGCCAGGTGTCCCCGGAAGACCCTAACAATACGTTTGGGTCTGCCGGCTCTGTCCAGCATCCTTCCTCACCCTGGGAGCCAACCCACAGCTCTGCCCCTCTCTTCACCCGGTCGTCCAAAACATGCGGCCACAAATCCGATGACACGACCACAAAGTCGATCATCGATCTGCGGCCTAAGGCGTCCTAATGCCAAGTGTACATGTTGACGCCTTTATGCCTGAACAAGGTGTTCATTATGGACAATCTCAGATGAGCACAGAAGTCCAGCAACAGAACACCACTCGGGCTCAGATCAAGGGGGGCATTCTTCCCAATCATACCTCTCCAGGTCTCGCTGCCACTGCTAACATGAGCATTGAATGACTTCAATGGAGGACGAGGGAACCCCCAGCAGGAGCACTTCAGCATTCCTTCTAAGGACTCCAAAAAGGGTGGATACGCTCAACTGCTGTTTGGGCCATGGCACAAACAACAGTCAGGATCCGTCCCCCCACCCAAAGGCGAAAGAATGCTACCGTCTCATTCACCGGGGCAAATTCCAATATACAGGCACTGAGCCGGGGAGCAACGTGGATTGCTACCCCTGCCCATCGCCTCTCAGCATTGACAACTCCAGAGTTGTAGAGAGTCCAACCCCTCTCAAGAAGACTGGTTCTAGAGCCCTTGCTATGAGTCTAGGTGAGGCCGACTATATCAAGTCGGAACTTCTAAACCTCGCACACCAGCTCAGGCTCCTTTCCCATCAGAGAGGTGACATTTCATGTCCCTAGAGCTAGAACATTTCACACTGTGGACATGTTTGTTTCTATCCAGTTTATCCAGAGATTAAAAAACTATTGTCCATCAGAGTGGCAAACCTTAAAACATAAATGCCACATAAATATAAAAAAACACCAATGCATTTATGCATGCAATTATACACCAATGCAATATTGTGGCAGCACGCGGACAACTCTCACCCAAGGAGGATTATGGGTTGGGGGGTTTTCTGCGCCCTTTTGTTTTTGGCGCATTTTTAATATTGATTCATTTTGTTTATGGCATTCTTAAAGAAAACTAACAAAAAACATGTCTGGAGTCTTTCTTCGTCCTGCCGCAATGTTGACGCCAACAGTCATCCAGTTGTTCCGTGGCTCCGTGGTTTCAACTTTTCCACCTGCAAGGAATCACTTCTGATGACTCCAGGTATCGGCAGTCCACACGCTGTGCCATGCACCTGCTACAGGCACCGCAGCGGACCAGGAAGTAGAATCAAGAATCAAGCAGCTCCTGCTCTGGAGCACAGCCTCTCTGCAGTGCAAGAACGGACAAGCTACTTTCTCTGCCTAGATTAGGCAATGTGCAGCAGTGGATCTCGGGAAAAATATGCTGTTGTTTTTAGGCTTGGATGAATGTGGTTTCCTTTCCCGCACATTTTCCTGCACCATCTCCCACCTCTGGTACATGGAGCCCTGGCGAATTTACTTTGCTTGACTTCTAGTGATTTCCATGCTTTTGCCAAAGAAGTGGATTGTACTGCTCTCTTCTCGATGTTTGTCCATTCACGGAGTGACGTCGGATACCCTGCAGCCAACTGCGGAAGACTTGGTCCCAACGATGGTGCCTGGAGCTTCCACCCTGAGGCAGCTGGGGCGACCTGTGCTTTTTCTGCCAGCATTTTTGTGGCAAGGCTTGGCTCTACGTCCCTCCATGCACATTCGAAGTGATGGGAAATGCCAAAGCGGGAGCTCAGTAGCAGCCGTGGGCCCTGGTGAACAGGTGGGGAGCTGCTTTTCATCATGGACTTCCTGTCTGGTAGAAGGCTCCTGGTGGACTCTAGCACTCAGAGGAGCCTTCTCCCTCCAGCTGGCTCGACCCAGTCGTCCAGAGGGAGTGGCCCACAGGTGAGCGCCACTAATGGGCCTTTTATTGGGACAGGTCTGTGAGTATTTGTTTCTATGCACCCAATTTTAATGGGGACTTTAATTGGGCCTCCAGTGCAGTGCCCATTAGAGTGGCAGATTGTGTTTGTGCTAATGGTGTGCTGGTCATTGTTGTTTGATTGATTCTGTGTGTTGTGCTACGTTTTCATGTCAGACAGGGGGATGTGGGCCCTTAATGCATGTTAACTTCTCGTGTTCAGGTAATGATTTTCATATGGCGACTTTCCCCGGCTGATCGACGTCACATGACTGTTATCCCATTTTGCACATCCAGGATTTTTCCATTCACCTCACAGATTTGGATGTGGCGCACAGTTCTTAAAAGGTCTCCATGTGGCTGGAGGCTGTTCTTAAGACCACTGTGATTACCCCATTTAGGCACAAACATTTCAGAGCCTGACCTCCAGCTCATATTTATTCATCCAAATTACATTTTGATCACCAGCCCGTCAGCTGAGAGGCATCTGGTGCACCTTAAACAAGTTTTTCCGTGTCTCAAAGAGATTGTCAACCCAGCAAAGTGAAAGTTCAGACTGCCCGAGATTGATTTCTTGGGTACCATATTTTCCGGACTATAGTCGCACTTTTTTTCATAGTTTGTCAAGGGGTGTGACTTGTACTCCGGAGGGACTTAAATAAATACATTTTTACAGAATTTCACATGTTCGTTATTTTCACACTGGCAACCACAAGAGGGCGCTCCAGGCGTGTGTACCTGAGGAACGAGTTCCTTTAGCGACGCAGAAGAAGAAGCGGTGCTTCGTCTATGGAGTTAGACTTGATTGTTTAGTAAACTTGCTTGGATGTTCTTTATGCTATAGTTATCTGAATAACTGTTAATATGTTACATTAACAAAGCAAACACATACTCAGTTCGTTGTGGGTCATGTAGCTGAATTTGTTACGTTAGCATTCTGTAATCCTATTGCTAATCCATGCTAATTGCCTTTCAAGAAGATCAAATAAATGTTCCCCCAAAATGCGACTTATAGTCCAATGCGACTTATATATCTATTTTGTTCATTATGCATTTTTTGGCTAGTGCGACTTAAACTCCGGAGCGACATATAGTCCACAAAATACGGTAATCGCATTTCATCACAGGACACGATTCCCTTGCCTTCCAAGGTACAGCCGGATGAATGGACTCCCAAACGGATTTAGGCATTTATTGAAGCTAATACTTGCAGACGTGGCGCTCCTTGCACATTCTGCACCGTGGGCACCCATAGCTCTTACGGCCGATTTATCAGGCATGGCTGTGGGGGCAGAGGTCAAGCAGTGGTCGGCTGGTGCATCGCATTGTGTTTTTTAGACATACAAGAAGTGTTTTTGATTGGGAGTTGTTGCCATTTAACCTGGTTATGTGCTATTTCCATTTTCTGCCAGAGGGCCACTCTTACAGCCAACATCGACAATAAACCCTTGACATTTCCTATGGTCAAGCCATGGTCTACTTGACAGCAGCACCACCTCGCAGCCATTTGCCCCCATCGTGCAACCATCCCCAGTGTGACGGCCCATTTAGGGTGTTGAAGATGGGCTCCAAGAATTTTTTGTTGGATATGGGAGGATGTAGGGAGCGCGTAACATTGGATAGGGTTTAGCCGGCACATTTGATGGCGGGCAAGGTTCTGCTATCAGCCCTGGTCCCCTGTCGGGGCCATCCTCCTTCCAGGGCCCCTACTGTGTTTTCTCGTGTTGTGTATACTGATTTGCAGAGTAGTGTAAATTGGGTTTCTCCTGTGTCTCATCAGGGGCAGACTGATCAAGCCTCTGGCAAGGGACTGACCTTTGCCCCTAGTTTTACTATGGGTGTTGGGGGGGGGGGGGTTGTGTGGAAGCACCTCTTACCCAGGATGATTATGGTTTGGAGCGTGTTCTGCACTCATGGTTTTGGTGCATGTTTAGTATTTATTTATTCTGGTTTTGTGGTTCATAAAGAAAACAAACAAAAACCCTGTCTGGAATATTTCTTGTCCTGCCACAATATGTCCATTTTGCTTTGTTTAAAGTAAAAACAAACATATCTCATTGTTTTAACATCTTTATGGCATTTGTTTTGAACCTCTATATGTGACAAAAACAAAGTTGTTTGAAACTCATTAGCTAGCAACTTTGTCACTTGTAAACAAACCTGTCAGTACAGTGAAACTTCTTTGGAGTAAAAGAGACACATAAAACATTTTGAAACAACAATGATATCATTGATCGGATTTGTTTGATTGATTGACATTAAAGCTGATCATGCAAATTGCATAAAATCTAAATATTTACCAATCTGATCAGATCCGGCATATTAACAAAGAGCTAACTCAAAGTTTTCAGTCATAAGGCGGTGAATCTTGCGCAGAAAAGCATTTTCGCAACACATTCAAACCTGATATTCAACTGGTATTCATCCTGGTATTCATTAAGATGGACTGCTGTCACTTAAAAAGAGAAAATGTTCATATTGAGCTATTTCAGCTATACGTCTGTACTTCATCTAATACACAAGTCTTGCTTAAGATGAAATATGTGAGATGTCAGAAGTTGAAAAATACATACAAGACTTTTATACCACAAAGAATTCCAGACATTTTTCAGAGTTGGTAAATAAGCAAAGCTTTAAACTTTTGAACATTTTAAAATTTGTTAAATGCAGTAGTTGTCTGAGAAGATCCCTTTTTCAACCCTCTTTTTGAGTTTGTATATTTCTTTTATTGGTGCATTAAATAGGATTTTGCTGGGCATCAGCAGTGTCCAGCCCCAGATCACTGCCTTACGTCAGCATACTTTTGAACAATGGGAACCATTCTCACCATGATATATCTGACATTCAAGTGGCTGACAAGTGGCTGTTAGATGCTGTCACTAGTCTACAGTATGTTTTCTGCACATTTTATGTTTTTAAAAATACCTTGTTTTAGTCACAAAATCTAGTCTCATAAAGGATTAGGACTGCATTAGAGATTATTTGCAATGGCAATCTTCAAACAAATGCCAAAGCCGCATGGTATATACAATACTGTATGTCTCCCTGAAAACCCTGAAAGACTCTCCCTGAAAACATCTGTTTTTATAAATTCTGTGAAACCACATCAATAACACTGTGGAGTTTCAGTGACGCTGCTGCAAGTAAACCAAAGTGTCACACCTTCTGTATTGGTGCACCAAAAACACTTGAGCTGTGCTGTGGTCAAAAGCTCCTTAAGGAAGTTAAGAAATTACAGCATTCCAGTCAGAACAGTCTATCCTGATCTTGCCTGTTTGTAGAGTTCTGCACTTTCATATTCTCCCTCTTTTTTTCCCCAATTCCACTGACCTTAATTTCCCTCAAAATTGAAGCCAAATTGTGTGTCCTCTGGGAGAATTGCATTCTATTTCATTTTATCACTTTCTTTCAATATATTTGAAATTTTAGCATGTAGCATGATTATTTTTCTCCAATTTCTTCTACTTCTAAAAGTGTTGCCTGTTGTTTCGGTCATTGTTTTGATTGAAGTTTTTTTTAAACCTCTTCATTTATTGGGCATCCATCCTTGTTGTCAAGTATTCTGCTGCTTCTATAGATACACTGCCCTTTTAGAACCCGGGTTTGCAAGAACACAACACCTTAGTAAGCATTGATATGTGAGCTGGCTGTCCTGGCTGAAAGCTGCCAAGTACAATTGATTAGCTCTTTTGAAGACCTCATTTTCAACTGGGATTTTTTTATATAAAGTATTAGAGCAGTAAATCAATACCATACATAAGGACATGCTGTCAACAACCAACTGCAAGAATTAAAAAATTAATTCTGAAGCTTGACAGATAAATTCAGATTACAGAGGTCTACATGGCAAAGATGTTGTCTGTCATCCATTCTATTATTTCTTTTTATAGAGTTATGTACCAGCCTTTTAGAATGGACCAAAAAATCAAGAGTGTTGGTGATGGGAGAAAAAAATGTACCATTCTTCACAGATGATGTCATAACACATCGCATGCACAAGTCAAACAATAAACCAACATGGGTTACATTACTGTCAGACAGTGCAGTGCGCTTTGTCGACAATACTGTAGTGTGTTGGGGTATACTGTATATGGAATTGGCTTCCCAAAATGCTTAGTGACATTGTGTTGGTGGATATAATTTCACGTTAATTCTGTCAAAAATCACCACAGATGTCTGTTATGCAATCTTTAGTCGTACTGTTCTATACAATATTCCACTAGTCTGCAATTACTGTTATAGGAAAAAGCACTTTAAAAAAAATAATAATTTGAATTCTAATTGTGGATTGATTAGTTGACTGAGGTGGATAAACAGTATTTCTCCTGTAGTTGAGCAGTGTGTGAGGTCCAAGAGCTGGTTGCCACACTTTATTCAGCCACATGTGTTACCCAAACAAATTTGTATATTTGCAGCTTTACCCGTTTCCTCTCAGGGTACGTCTTGAATGTAAAACCATCTACTGTCTGGCTGTTGTCGTCTCTTCTGGAATTACTTGCAATGTAAACAATGGTACATTGCAAGTAATGGTATGTGACTCAATGGGCCTGATTCTGGGCCTGATTCTGTATCATCATACTTTTATGTGAGGCTGCTGTCAGCTCATCGATGACATAGCCAGAGAGGGCTGGAATTGAATTAGCCCAAAAAACGGAATTGGCCCAGAAATGTAAAATTTGACTGCTCAAAGTTTAGCAATGACTAAATGTGAATAAGCAGACTTTTGCTCATCATATAAATGTATCCTACATTTGTTGTGATCCCCTCTACTGTCACAATTTAAACATTGGCTAACCCCATTCTTATATTTTCCTTTGTATGGTTAAGTTTTAAGTTTAAATAAATATTTTTTTCCTTGCCTGTCATCTTGATCTAATTTTTCCCAAATGTCATATATAGAGAGTCCATGTAGAAGGAAATTACATGTGTTAAATATCAACACTCTGCTTAACTGAGCAGTAACACAGGGACTTATGCCTCAGCACTGAGTTCTTGTGGTTGCAGCACTTAAATCAGGGGTGGGGAACTCCCGGCCTCCGGGCCGTATACGGCCTACGAGACCATTTCTACCGGCCCGCAACGCAATAAGATTTTTGTATTTTATATGTGGGACTAATATTTATGGTGGAAATCACAATATGCCACTCTCCGAGTGCTTTCTAGTTGTTATTATTATTGTCTTTATCTTTCTTTCTTTTAATTTATTTTCTTGATTATCTTGTTGTATTGCAGTTTTTGTGAGTAGAGGCCTCGAACAGGCCCTTACGGGTCTCTTGCCTCAACTCTGCACCTCTTTTTTTTTATTGTTTTGTATGATCATGAAAACATATTTTACTTGTTTGTCATTTTATTCTATTTTTTTGGGGTGATTTTTATATGCATGTGTGCTAAATAAATAATTCAAACTCAAATGCAGCAATCATGAGACTTAGCAACACAGTGGTTATAGACTTTTTTTTGTCTTTTTTTTTGCATCCCTAGGTATGTGTTCATAATAGTATGGCCCTCGGAGGACTTTATAAAAATTGAAATGGCCCTATATATGAAAAAGGTTCCCCACCCCTGACTTAAATGGTAGTTGGGTGCTCACTGTTGCTGACGTTTTCCATTACAGGAACACTGTTCTGCAGACGACAGAAACAACTCACTGTCCAGCAGAACTCCAACCCTACCAGGACATGACTCACCTCATAGCCCAATTGATCTGGATGTTCTCACATCTCCATGCCATAGGTAAAGTCCATTCCTAAGGCGATCGCACAATCACACTTAATTGCAAAATAAATATGATTAATGTCCACAACAATATGTTGTGTAGAACATAAATATGGAATATCTTGAAAAAGAACCAGACATACAGTTGAATAATTTATCATCAAAAAGCCTGAAATTATCATTGCGTAAAAGAATATTATATAACAAACTCAAAGATTTGTCTGGACTTCTTAGGGAATGTCACACATGCTACATAATATATCTGGAGTTAATTTTGTGATCTAAGAACATTTTTATCAAATATTTATGGGGATCTATTGACAAGTAAGTCACATTTGATTGCTTGTTGCGGGTCAGACCCTGGGATTCTGTAAAGCGCCTAGAAATAAGTTTAATTGTAACAAACGCTATATAAAGATTGATTGATTATGTGAACATGGGGGATGTAAATATTTTTTTCCAAACTTATATCAAAACTTACATTTTCAATACCTGTATTTGAGTAAAATTATTTTCTTTAATTAAACCATGATCACAGTCTTTATTAATGAATTTAATTATATTATAATCATATCATTATTTATTTACTTACTTTTTATTGGTTAACTGATAAAACAATAACAAAGATTTTTCATAATGAGCTAAAATAATAATCCTGAATAATAGAAGTGTTGAGCAGTTGAGATTTATTTTAGACCTGCCTAAATTTTTTTTTCCTCTTTTGTTTGCATTTGTATTTCCACTTCACATAATGGTTGATTGGCCCCTGATAAACCACCAAATTAGTGATGTGTCAGCAGCTGCAGTCAAATCCAAGCATTCCATTTAGCCAAAAATCCTGTGATTTTCTGTGGTTCTTCCCCTGATTGGCTTCACGTCGGAAGTCCCCAGCCTGACCACAGAGTCAGTGACACCCATTTACCCTCCCCTTTATGACACATAGCCAATGAGTGTTGGGCAAGAGTCACACCTTACAACTCTTATTTTGTTGTCTGTGTTAGTGTCGACATATTTAGTTCCGTGTAGTATGTCTTTTGAGAGAGCAGTGCTAGTCATACGGGACAGACTGTAACCAAACAGTTGGACTGTTTCTTTGTTCTATCTTTCTCTGTTTGTAAGGTGAGTCCTGCCATGAGTCATTTGAAGATTCTGTTTGGTTCAGGCCAAATAAAAGCATGATTGGAATTTGCCATGTCAATCTGAATGTTTTTAGTACGTGTGTGCTATGATTATATCATTATCCATTCTTGCTTTGTGCCATTGTGCACATTGAAACCAGAAGTACATTCATCATCAGCTCAGACATTTCACAGATGTGACAATAGAACCAAACAACCAACTTTCTGAAGTTGTGTAATACTTTAAAAGATCTGCCTTTCCCCAACTCTAAACCAACTATGTCATTCCTTTCACTCTTATGCTTGTATGTTCCTTATTTGAACTTGACTTTCCATTTATTTTAAGATTGCAGTTCCAGCAAGCATGGTGAGAGAAGTGAGATGGGAAAATAGGCTGAGGGTGGAGTAGAGAATTTGGAGGGTCTGTTTTCAATTGGAACCATGTTCGATGATGCATAGGGAAACACATTACATGTTTTGAATTTTCTGAATGTTCTTCTGTTCCCCAGAGCGTGCATACTTGAGGCTAGAACTGGAAACCAGTACACAAAACCTAAATTAATATAGCCTCCTCAATTTCTTTCACTTAAAAGTTTTTTTTGTTGCATTTTGTTGAATTTTTTTGTTGCATCTCACATTAAAGTATATTTGACACATTCAACAGTAATACATAAAACTTAATCAAAAGGGCCAAATACAATATGGGGAATTAAAAATATGATTATGGAAACACTGTATAGTTGTGCTCTTATCACACAGTTTGTCTTATATCATCCTGAGTTTATGCTCGTTTTCTGGTCAGGGTTGTCACACTATTAGTTTATAATAAACAGTCATGTTATAGAAAAACATTACTGTTGGAAATCCAGTGATTGAGAACTGTCACTTCACCTGGACAAATAAAGGTCTGATAAAAAAAAAAAAGTACTATCTGAAATTAGTGCAGCTGTGCTCAGGAAACACGTTAAAAAAAGACATGAATTCAACAAATTTGGTAAATATTAAAATATCTATTGTGATTTCTCTCTCTGGCAGCAGTTCAGGCTCTGATTTTGCCATGAACAGGTTTGACAAGGATTCTGAGGTGTACAAGATGATACAGGAGAACAAAGAGTCCCGTATACCCCCTCGTCAGTCCAACACCTTTAAAATGCTACAAGAAGTCCTGGAAGCTGATGAGAGAGGTGAGGAAAAAGATATAGCAAATTATTAATTGTAATATCAATCTAATCTTTATTAAAAGACAGCAATAACAGGTCTATTAATGACCAGTTTTTGTCTGAGTGTGTCTGTGTGTATATGTGCATATATGTGTGTGTTGTAATGTACTGTACTGCAGAGGCAGCCCTGCAGTTTCCTGGGAAGCTTTCACCCAACATCTCTAAACTGACCATGTCAGAAAGTGGTGAAAAAAAAACCCGCATCTGTGAAAAGTGTGGCGCCAGCATTGTGTAAGATTGGCTTCACTTGAACTTCTATAGATTGTGACCTCTGTTTGTGCTTTCCTATAATTTTCCTTTTTTGATCCTTGTTTGTAGACTTATGTGGAAATAAATCCATTATCAGCTCATCTGGTGTCATCTCTCTCCACAGCACAGTCGCTGTGCGCATCATGCACAACCACTTTCGCCACTCGGAGTGCTACACTTGCACAGATTGTGGTCTTAACCTAAAGATGAGAGGCCACTTCTGGGTAGGGGATGTGATGTACTGTGAGAAGCATGCCAAAGAGCGACATCAAGGCCTGGCATCCACTCAAGCCATGGTAACCCCTCACTGAGACTGGTGCTACACCCTCCAGGCAGAGTGCTGCTGAGCTTCCTAAGGTTCTGCCTCACCTGACCAACTTAAAGACTTTGGGATGGGGTGAGGTGGGGGCACTGGTTGACTAAATGAGGCAAGATGTTGAACAGCATTTAACAGTATTTTTCACTAGGAAGCTTCGCTTTTGCCTTTCTTGTACTTTAGTTTATTTACAGCTCTAAGGTTGCACAACCACAGTGGAATCTTTATATTGTACAAAGGCCAGATTTATCCAGCACCAATGCTGGAGACCAATTTGACAACACTGGTTTTCTGATTCAGAATCTGGATTCTTCTGGCTGTATGCAACTAAAACCCAGTGGACCCAGTACTGCGTGTTTGAGATGAAGGGGGAAGCAGCGTATGCATATATGAAATTACAGTCAGTTCAAAAGGGCTCAAGTTTTCTCTTTTTTGCATATAAAGCAAAATTTAATGACTAGAGGTAGTGGTGAAAATATACACAAAATCTCAACTTGTTTCTTATAGGTTCATTATTCTTTTATTTTAGTGTTATTGTGAGTGAATTGTATTCTATAATATAAATGCATATTGTGCTCATTGAACCATTCGCAATTACTTGTAATGATTCTAAACTCCAGATACAGCAGTACTCAGACACATTAACATTTTCAAAATTAAGTGCAACTAAATAAAACTTCACTGCCTGAGGTTTCTTCACTCAATTGTATTGAAATCATATGCATGAATCATCAGTTATATTGGTTTTGTTCACTGTCATTGAGCCGTTTCTTACAACACAATATAAGGTTTCACAAGCATCAGTTTTAAATTTCAATCTACCTTACACCAGAATCTCGACAGTGAATTGAAATTATGAGAACTCCCAAAAGATCCAAAGTCTAGCTTAAATTCACATTTCTCATTGTGAAATACGAATGGTGTTTCATTAATTATGAGATAACTTGACACAAGCCAGACCAGGCTAAATCTGAAAATGTAAAAACCCTATTCACGGGAAAAAAAATAGAAACAGAATAACTTCATGTCTTGGAGATAGGACAGACACAAAAACTTTTTCAGTGACCCTTTCTGTTCTGTTTTGTACCTTGTTGAAAAACATTTAAAATCCAAATTAAGTCTCTTTATAGAGCTGTGTCGAGGATGCATTCAACATAAACAGTGTGACAGATATCACAGCTAATTTTTAGGAGATAGAAACACAACAACGAACACATATCTAAAATGTGCGACATACATAAACCAAAATGAGATCATCAGAAAGCAGTTCGGTGTGTTCACCAGTAGAGGGCAGCATTGCAAAACACACATAAACTGTTCAAAAAAAGTAGAGGAACACTTTTTAATCAAAGAAAAGCAACCAATCAGTCAAACGTCTGGGATATTGATCTGGTCAGTTAAGTAGCAGAGGGGGTTGTTAATCAGTTTCTGCTGCTTTGTTGTTAATGAAATCAACAGCAGGTGCATCAAAGGGGCAACAATGAGAATGTTTTCGAAGTGTTTTTGAATTTTTTTGAGCAGTGTATGTATGTGTGTGCATGTGTATGTGCATATATATATATAATATACCGGATGCTACCTGATGTCAAATGAACATCAGGTAGCTACTGATGGCTACTGGAACAAGGAGTCATTCATGGAGCAGATCAGAGATCCTGGTTGTGATGGAGTGTTACTATGGGAGTAACCCCAGCAAGAGAGGGTGCATGCAGAGGATGTGGGAGAAACAGTTACTTCGAAACCCCACATCCTCACTGACTAAGAAGCAGCTCTTAGCTCAGTGTTCGAATATGCTTAAAAAGTAAGTTGCTAGATATTGATGAGGTACAGTGTTGTATCTTGTCCACAGTACAAATACGCTACGGCAAGGGGGAGCCAGGACGCCAGGTCAGCTTGTGGGTGATTTCACCATCATCCCCAAATATCGAGATTGGGTACAAAGCCCCAATGACAGACGGACACAATACATCATGAAGTCCTGAGGGAACTCAACGACCTCCTTGCCAAGGCTAACACAGTACCAGAATAATCTCTACTGAAGGACTTGAACGCGGCACTGCCAACCATCCCTACCACTACCATCACTGAGACCAATCAGCTGATGTATGCAATGGCACCTGTCATCCTACAGATGCTTGGCTACAAGATGAAGAGCATGAACAGCCAGAAGGAGCAAACTGCCCCATGGAGGAGAAGGCTAGAGGCAAAAATCATGGTGGCACAGAGAGAAGTCAGCCTTCTAACAAAACTGAGTAGAGGCATGAATCTAAGGAAAGAGCTGCCCAAGAAATGTAACAAACTGTCCACAACTGAGGCACTGGAGACTGCGAAGCAAAGACTCACAGCCCTTGCTACCCGACTAAAGAGGTACACAAAGGAGGCAAGAAGAATAAACAAGGTGTTCTCCACCAATCCAGCAAAGGTGTACTCTCAATGGCAGGGCAACAAGATGGCAAGAGACACCTCAGGGCTGTGACTGAGCAATACAGGAAGAGTATCTGGGAAGAGTGGAGGGTTTCACCATACCATACCATCCTCTACCGCTTATCCAGGGTCAGCTTGCGGGGGCAGCAGCCCAAGCAGAGAGGCCCAGACTTACCTCTGCCCAGCTACTTCTTCCAGCTCGTCCGGGGGGGATCCCGAGGCGTTTCCAGACCAGTCGAGAGACATAGTCTCTCCAATGTGTCCTGGGTCTTCCCGGGGGCCTCCGACCGGAGGGCCATGCCCTGAACACCTCACCAGGGAGGCGTCCAGGGGGCATCCTAACTAGATGCCCAAGCCACCTTATCTGGCTCCTCTCAACGCGGAGGAGCAGCAGCTCTACTCAGAGCTGCTCCCGGATGGCAGAGCTTCTCACCCTATCTCTAAGGGAGAGCCCAGCCACCCTATGGAGGAAGCTCATTTCAGCCGCTTGTACCCGTGATCTTCTTCTTTCGGTCATTACCCAAAGCTCATGACCATAGGTGAGGGTAGGAACGAAGATCGACCGTTAAATCGAGAGCTTCGCCTTTTGGCTCAGCTCTCTCTTCACCACAATGGACCGGTGCAGAGTCCGCATTACTGCGATTCGCCTGTCGATCTCCTGCTCCATTCTTCCCTCACTCGTGAACAAGACTCCGAAGTACTTGAACACCGGAGAAGGCACTCCACATTTTCCGGTTGAGAACCATGGCCTCGGATTTTGAGGTACTGATTCTCATCTCAGCCGCTTCACACGCGGCAGCGAACCGATCCAGTGATCGTTGGAGGTCACGGGCCAATGACACCAACAGGACCACATCATCTGCAAAGAGCAGATCCTGAGGTCACCAAGCTGGATCCCCTCAACACCATGACTGCACCTAGAAATTCTGTCCCTAAAAGTTATGAACAGAATAGGTGACAAAGGGCAGCCCTGGAGGAGACCAACCCTCACTGGAAACGAGTTCGACTTACTGCCAGCAATGCGGACCAAGCTCTGAAACTGATCGTATAGGGAGAAGACGGCCCGTAACAGGGGGCCCGACATCCCATACTCTTGGAGGACCCCCCCACAGGAACCCCCCGAGGAACACGGTTGAATGGCTTCTCCAAGTCTACAAAACACATGTGGACTGGTTGGGAAAACTCCCATGCACCCTCAAAGACCCTGCTGAGGGTGTGGAGCTGGTCCACCGTTCCACGGCCAGGAAGAAAACCACATTGCTCCTCCTAAATCAGAGGTTCCACTATCTGCCGGACCCTCCTCTCCAGTACCCCTGAATAGACCTTACCAGGGAGGCTGAGGAGTGTGATCCACCTACAGTTTGAACACACCCTCCGGTCCCCCTTCTTAAAAAGGGGGACTACCACCCCGGTCTGCCAATCCAGTGGCACCGCCCCGATGTCCACGCGATGTCGCAGAGTCGTGTCAACCACGACAGCCCTACAACATCCAGAGCCTTAAGGAACTCTGGGCGGATCTCATCCACTCCCGGGGCCCTGCCACCGAGGAGTTTTTTGACTACCTCGATAAGTTCAGCCCCGGAGATACGGGAGCTTGTTCCCAGGTCCCCAGGCCCTGCTTTCTCACTGGAAGGCACGTTGGTAGGATAAAGGAGGTCTTCAAAGTATTCCTTCCACCGATCCACAACATCCCGAGTTGAGGTCAGCAGCACACCATCGCCACTATACACAGTGTTGACAGTGCACTGGTTCCCCTTCCTCAGTCGCCGGATGGTGGTCCAGAACCTTTTCGAAGCCATCCGGAAGTCGTTCTCCATGGCCTCATCGAACTCTTCCCATGCCTGGGTCTTTGCCGCGGCAACCGCCGTAGCTGCACGCCGCTTGGCCTGCTGGTACCTATCTGCTGCCTGAGGAGTCCCACAGGCCAGTAAGGCCTGATACGACTCCTTCTTCAGCCTGACGGCATCCCTCATCACTGGTGTCCACCAAGGTAAATGAAACCCCAGGTGAAAGTGTTTACCTGTAGGACAGAAAGTCTGACTTGGATCCGGCCCTCGATGCCCACCCCTGCCCTAGAAGGAGCGCTCTCCAGCACTCCCTCTAAGGATTCCCTAAAGGGTGGATATGCTGAACTGCTGTTTGGGCCATAGGCACAAACAACAGTCAGGTTCCGTCCCCCCACCTAAAGGCGAAGGGAGGCTACCCTCTCATCCACTGGGTTAAACTCCAATATACATATATAAGGGGAGCAACGAGTATTGCCACCCCTGCCTGTCGCCTCTCACCATTGGCAACTCCAGAGTGGTAGAGAGTCCAACCCCTCTCGAGATGACTGGTTCCAGAGCCCTTGCCGTGCATCGAGGTGAGGCCGACTATATCTAGTTGGAACTTCTCAACCTCAAGCACCAGCTCAGGCTCCTTTCCCATCAGAGAGGTGACATTCCATGTCCAGAAAGCCAGTTTATGCAGCCGGGGATCAGACCGCCAAGGTCCCTGCATTTGGCCCCTCATGCAGGTGGTGAGCCTATGGGAAGGGTTTCACCTTAAGTCCAGCATCCTGAGGCTGTGTACAAAGTGAAAGGAAATGGCCCGAGGACTAGTAAATGTCCGAACTACTGTCCATGAGGAAACAACATGCCACCGAGATGGCCCCCTCAAGAAGATGGCCCCCACTGACCTACTGCTGAGTGAATGCCTCAGGCAACAAAAGCCTAGCAAGGAGGAGGAGCCTGAGGGGTTATTATGCAAGGACAAGCCCTGCATGGTATGTACCACTGACAAATTGAGGAAGTGGCTGATATCGAGAAAACATACCAGTGGCTGGAATAGGCCGGACTGAAAGACAGCACAGAGGCACCACTCATGGCCGCACAAGAACAGGCCCTGAACACCAGAACAATAGAGGCCAGGATCTACTATACCAGACAAGACCCCAGGTGTAGACTGTGTGGAGACACCCCTGAGACAGTCCAGCATATCACAGCAGGGTGCAAGATGTTGACAGGCAAGGCATACATGGCGCGGCATAACCAGGGTGACTGGCATAGTGTACAGTCATAGTGAACATCTGCACTGAATATGGACTGGAGGTCCCAGGGTCCATGTGGGAGACACCCCCGAAAGTGCTGGAGAACAAGCAGGCCAAGATCCTGTGGGACTTCCAGATCAAGACTGACAAGATGGTGGTAGCTAATCAGCCTGACATACAGTGGGACCACTACTTACGAACGTCTCTACATGCATATTTTTCAGGTTACGAAACGTCTCAACGGGAAAATATTTCCTCTTGTTACGAAGGAAATTTCAGGAAACAAAGGTCAAAAGTATGCTACCGCTGCTACATGCAGCTCGCGGAGTTTAGCGAACACAAACTTGCTTGTAGCTGCCATTGGCTATCGCCTAGCATCTTCCTGTCATCCCATAGCAGGGGACATCAATATTTACAGGTGTGTGTGTCCCAGCGTCGTCTCTGTTTAACTTTTATTCGCTATGGACCCCAGGAAAGTGATGGATAAAAGTGAAAAAGAAGAAAAGAAGAAGAAGAGAGGTTTTTTGTCAATACAAATGAAGCAAGAAATAATAGAAAAGCATGAAAAAGTGATGCGTTTGGTTGATCTCGCCAAAGAATATGGCCGTAATATGTCGATGATCGCCACAGTATTTAAACAAAAGGAAGCCCTAAAAGCTGCGACTCCTTCCAAAGGACTCTCTGTCCTTTCAATGAGGAGGTCGGCAGTGAATGATGAGATGGAAAGGTTGTTACTCGTGTGGATAAAGGAGAAAGAGATCGCTGGTGACACAGTGACCGGTGCTATAATTTGTGAAAAGGCAACCGCCATCTATAATGACCTGGTGACGGAGGATGCAGGTGGGGGAACTTCAGCGCAAGAATTACACCAGGAGTTTAAAGCATTGCGTGGGTGGTTTGAGAAGTACAGGAGGAGGACTGGAATTCACTCTGTTCTTCGCCATGGTGAGGCATGTAGCACAGACGACAAAGTGGCTGAAGAATTTGTGCAAAAATTCAAACAATTGGTGATTGATGAAGGCTATGTTGCACAGCAAGTTTTTAATTGTGATGAGATGGGCCTTTTTTGGAAAAAGATGCCTCGCCGTACCTTCATCACAGAAGAGGAGAAGAAAATGCCAGGCATGAAGGATCGCTTTACGCTTGCTCTTTGTGCCAATGCCAGTGGGGATTGCAAAATCAAGCCCCTGCTGGTGTACCACTCCAAAAATCCCAGAGCAATCAAGGCTCACAAAATAATAAAAGAAAACCTTCAGGTGCTATGGAGGGCCAATGCCAAGGCCTGGGTCACCCGACAATTTTTTGTTGAGTGGGTGAATTTGGTTTTTGGCCCTGGTGTTAAGAGGTACCTAGAGGAGAACAATCTCCCCTTCAAGTGCCTCCTCATTCTTGATAATGCTCCTGCCCACCCACCTGGCCTTGAAGATGATATCCTGGAGGAGATCTCGTTTATTAAGGTGCTGTACCCCCCACCTAACACCACCTCTATCTTCCAGCCCATGGACCAACAAGTCAATTCGAACTTCAAGAAACTCTACACAAAACCCATGTTCAAAAGGTGTTTCGACATCACTGAAAACACGCAGCTTACCCTTCGTGAGTTTTGGAAGCAGCACTTTGATATTGTTGTTTGCCTCAAGATGAGTGACATGGCTTGGCAGGAGGTGACCAGACGTAACCTTAATGCAGCTTGGCGAAAGCTGTGGCCCGATGTTGTTGCCCCACGAGATGTTGAGGGGTTCGAGGTGGAGGGTGAAGTTGAGCCTGAAGTTGATTAAATTATTTCGCTTGGCAAGGGCATGGGTCTTGAGGTGAATGACGAAGACATCAACAAGTTGATTCAGGAACACAAAGAGGAGCTTTCGACAGGGGAGCTGAAGGCGTTGGAAGCGATGCAACACACGGCAGTGCAGGAGGAATTCGGAGAGGACGAGGAGGAGGCAACCAGAATAAAAGACATTTTAGGAAAATTCCATGAAGTTTCAGAATTTGTCCCAGAAAAAGTCGGGCTATTGCTCATTATGATGATGTTTGCCTTTCACATTTTCGAAGGATTCTCAAAAGCCGACAAAAGCAAACGTCCTTGGATCAGTTCTTTAAGAAACATCAGGCAAAATCCAGAGAGAACTTGAACCAAAGAAGGCAAAAGGTGACGATGATAGCAGCTAAAAAGTAAACATAATTTTTATTCTTTACATTATTCTTTGTTTTTTGCATTATGTACAGTTCTGTTCGTTTATTGTTGTAGTTCAAATGTTTATCCATGAGATGGCGTGTTACCACAAGTGTTAGTAATGTTGCTAGTAATGACGGCTAATGTAAGATTAGCCTTTAATAAAGTTCATTTTGTTCCTGAAAAAGCCTTGCACTGATTTCCTACATTTATTGTGCGGTAATCTAATTGTAACATCTATTTGTTACATGTTTTGATGCATTTTTATGCTTTATAAAAATAATTATGTCCGAATTTTTGGGGGCTTGGAACTAATTAGGGCATTTACATGGAAAACGCATCTCTACTTACGTAATTTTCAGGTTACGAAGCAACTTCTGGAACGAATTAAATTTGTAATTAGAAGTCCCACTGTAGTGGTGATAGAGAAACACCAGAAGACAGTGGTGGTGATAGATGTAGCAATTCCAAGTGATAGCAACATCAGGAAGAAGGAACACGAGAAGCTGGAGAAGTACCAAGAGCTGAAGGAGGAGATAGAGAGAATGTGGGGCATGAAGGCAACTATGGTCCCAGTAGTGATTGGGACACTATGGTCCCAGTAGTGATTGGGACACTAGGGGCAGTAACACCCAAGCTGAGTAGTTGCTCCAACAGATACCAGGAACCACATCAGAGATGTCTGTCCAGAAGAGCGCAGTCCTGGGAACAGTTAAGATCCTGCACAGAAACCTCAGACTCCCAGGCCTCTGGTAGAGGACCCGAGTCTTTTTTTTTCTTGCAGGGCATATATATATATATCTATGCATTCAGGGCTGAGCCTATATTATGTACAAAACATTCAGTCATTAGGCTAATGAATGTGATAATGAGGGTGGTTCAAAGTGATTTCAGGTGCCTCTTGTCTTCTTTGTTCTTTGATGTTTCATTCTTTTTGCATTGTCTCTTAATTTCTGTCTGTCATTCTTTATTTGTTGTTTTTTTTCAGCTTTGTTTTTCTGCCTTAAATTTTCTTTTTTTTAAATCTGTAAATGATTGATGAAAAAAAAGATGGAGGGAGTGTGTTTTATAGATTCAGATTGTCCACAAAGAAAAAATAATAAAAGCCACCAGAGCTGACCCCACATTCTTAGCAATTACGTACCAGAGTTTGGCTGAACACCGCTTTTTTGTCAGAAACAGACAACAGACAGGATTCACCGGGGAGCAGGCAAAACAGAATGGTCAGGAACAGGCAAGGTCGGAACCGGGCAGGCAGGCAAACAGGAAAACGCTGAACACAAATAACGATCTGGCAGGGAGCAGGTGTGCCTCCGGGAACTAAGAAGGGGGCTCATTGGTGTCCAGATGCACAACAGGTGCGTGGGGCAAAGCAACTCAAGGGCGAGATTCCCTGCACCTGTGACAGAGCCCCCTCCCCCCTCAAGGGACGTCCCCCGACGTCCCCAAGGTAAGTCCAGGGTCGCCCTCCTGGGAACGGTGGGTGTGTGTGTGTGTGTGTGTGTGGGGGGGGGGGGGGGGGTTAGAACTCCTGTGACCCTGACGACTCCAACCCACGGTCCTCGTTCTCCACCTCCACGTCTGGTTCAGGCCTCCGAGGTCTGGCACGACCTACTCTCCTGGGTCATGAAGGCTGATCCGGATGTCTGGTGTGGAAGTCTCGAATTAGCTCCTTGTCTAGGATGTGTCGTGCAGGTACCCAGGCCCTCTCCTCAGGTCCATAACCCTCCCAGTCCACCAGGTATCGGAGGCCCCTGCCGCGGGGTTGGGAGCGCTGGAGACAACTGACTGTGTACGCCGGGCCCCCATCCACTAGCTGGGGGGGAGGGCGGGCGATCCGGGATCAGGGGGCTCTCGTGGGCAGGCTTAATTCTCGAAACATGGAAGGTGGGGTGAACGCGCATTGACCGGGGAAGCTGGAGTCTGACTGCCGCCGGGCTGATGACTCTGACGATGGGGAATGGACCCACGAACCATGTGGCCATCTTCCTGGATTCCACCTGAAGTGGCAGATCCTGTGTGGACAGCCATACGCGTTGCCCCACTCTGTATCTAGGGGCCGGGGTCCGGTGCCGGTTGGCCGCCACCTCGTACCGGGCGCCTGCCCTCACAAGATTGGCCTGAGCCCGGCCCCACATCCGCCTGCAATGGCGGGCATAGGCTGCTGCAGAGGGACAGGATGGTTCATCTGATTTTGCTGGGAACAGAGGGGGTTGGTATCCGTAGACACACTGGAACGGCGAAATTCCCGTCACCGAGCTGATCAAAGAATTGTGGGCGTACTCGACCCAGCCCAGAAAGGTTGACCATGTGGCCGGGTCCTGTGTTGCCATGCACCGGAGGGCCGTCTCTAGGTCCTGATTCCTCCTTTCTGTCTGGCCGTTGGTCTGCGGGTGGAATCCGGATGGACAGACTGGCGGTGGCTCCCAGATGCCCGCAGAACTCTTTACAAAAGATAGAGGCGAACTGAGGAACCCTATCTGAAACTACACTCTCCGGTAGGCCGTGAAGCCGGAAAACGTGCTGGATCACCATTTGGGCAGTCTCCTTTGCCGACGGCAGCTTGGGCAGTGGCACGAAGTGAGGCATCTTGCTAAACCTGTCGATGATCGTCAGAATGACTGTGTTCCCTGCAGACTGGGGCAGTCCGGTGATGAAGTCCAGGGCGATGTGCGTCCAGGGTCGGCACGGGACCAGCAGTGGTTGCAGTAGCCCGGCAGGGGCTCGGCATGGCCGTTTCTGCTGGTTGCAGATGGGGCAGGCATTGACGAATTCCTCGACATCCTCCTCCATGAAGGGCCACCAAAATCTCTGCCTCAGCAGGCCCGCCGTCCGACGTGCTCCAGGGTGGCAGACCAGCCAAGACGCGTGGGCCCACTCCAGGACCTCTGCCCTGACTGGGTCAGGCACGAAGAGCCGGTTGTTGGGGCAGGTGCTAGGTCCGGGTTGACTGGCAGCCGCCCTCCGGATTCTCTCCTCAATTCCCCAGGTGACTGCTGCCACGAAGAATGTTCTCCGGGATCCTCCTAGGGCCTTCGTCCTCCTCCCCCGCGAACTGCCGGGAGAGGGCGTCTGCCTTGCCGTTGAGTGACCCTGGGCGGTAGGAAAGGGTAAAGTCGAACTGAGTGAAAAACAGTGACCACCGAGCCTGACGGGAGTTCAGCCTCTTGGCTGTTTGAATATAACCAGGTTGCGATGGTCTGTCCACACGATGAAAGGCAGCACAGCACCCTCCAGCCAGTGCCACCATTCCTCCAGTGCCAGCTTGACGGCGAGCAGCTCCCGATTTCCCACGTCATAATTCCTTTCCGCTGGCATCAAGCAGCGGAAGAAGAACGCGCACGGGTGCAGCTTCTGGTCCTCCTGAGCCCTCTGTGACAGCACCGCTCCCACCCCCGTGTCGGAGGCGTCCACCTCAACCACGAACTGGCGACTGGGGTCTGGTAGTTGCAGGATGGGGGCAGTCGGAACCTAGGAAGTCCTAGGAAGCCCGCGTCCGCCTCTGGAGTCCAGGCAAACCCCTTCTTGGTGCTAGTAAGCGACATGAGTGGGCCTGCTGTGGAGCTATAATTTTGAATGAAACGCCGGTAGAAATTAGCGAACCCCACAAATCGCTGCAGCTGTTTGTGGGATTTGGGACGCGGCCAGTCCACGACCGCCGAGACCTTCCCCGGGTCCATCTGGATGTTCCCTGGCGCAATGATGAAGCCTAGCACGGGGAGTGGAACTGGCACGTCTCGGCCTTTACGAACAGCCGGTTGTCCAGTAGCCACTGTAGTACTGCCCGCACATGCTGTCCTTTCGAAAAGATCAAGATGTCGTCCAGGTAGACAAAGACAAACCGATCTAACATGTCCTGGAGTACGTTGTTAACTAAGGCCTGAAAGACGGCCGGTGTGTTTGTCAATCCAAAGGGCATTACAAGGTACTCGTAGTGGCCGGCCGGGGTGTTGAACGCTGTCTTCCACTCATTGCCCTCCCATATGCGAACCAAGTGGTAGGGGTTCATTAAGTCCAATTTCGTGAAGACAGTTGCCCCCTGGAGCAGCTTGAACGCGGAGGCGACAAGAGGAAGTGGGTACCGGTTCTTCACGGTGATTTCGTTGAGCCCCCGGTAGTCGATGAAGGGACGCAGAGACTTGTCCTTTTTTTCCACAAAGAAGAACCCCGCACCTGAGGGACAGGAGGACGGCCGGATCAGCCCGGCAGACAGAGAACTGGAGATGTACTCCTCCATGGCCTTTCGCTTCGGTTCAGAGAGGAAGTAGAGTCTTCCCTTGGGTGGTGCGGTGCCTGGGAGGAGGTCAATCATGGAGTCGTGCAGTGGAAGGGAGGTTGCCCGGGCCTTGCTGAACAGCTCGGCGAGGTCGTGGTACTGCTCCGGAACCCCGGCCAGATCTGGGGGCGTGACGTCAGGAGCCAAGGTCCCCCTTAGGGCTGGCGCTGGTACTAGGACTGGTGACAGTCTGTTCCCCACCCCAGGATCTCCCCTGTCTCCCAGTTGAGTTGCGGGTTGTGACGGCGGAGCCACAGGTAGCCCAAGACCAAGGGAAAGTGCGTCACCTCCAAGATGTGGAAGCGTATCTCCTCCCGGTGATTGCCCTGCAGCAGCATTGTTAGCGGGCCTGTCTGGTGACGGATGTTCCCCAGGTGATGCACATCCAACGCTTGGGCTGGGATGGCAGACGCCAGTGGTTCGTGTCCGAGGCCTAGCTGTCGGACCACCACCGGGGTCGTTGAAGGGAAGCAGAAATAGGACTCACCAGTATTCCCCCAGCTACTGGTGAGTCAGGGCTTTTACTGGACAGGTCGCCATGAAATTACCTTGAACTGACGCCACCTCCTGCGCTCCTCCCCTGAGAGCGAGGTGCGGCCAAGCTGCATGGGTTCCTCCTCACTGAAAGACGCTGCAGGCCGAGGAGGAACTTCCGTCGAGAACTTGCCTGCCTCCGCGAAGTGTCCCCGCCGGGCTCTCTCCCACCGACGAGCCTGAACCCTCAGGTCCACCGGGATTGCTA
Organism: Takifugu rubripes; assembly: GCF_901000725.2. Taxonomy (NCBI): domain Eukaryota; kingdom Metazoa; phylum Chordata; class Actinopteri; order Tetraodontiformes; family Tetraodontidae; genus Takifugu; species Takifugu rubripes. The sequence continues at coordinate 5,698,285 of NC_042305.1, forward strand.
AATCAATGGCCCCATCCAGCGAGCTGGGGATGTCGTAGGCCATCATTGCGTCCTTAATGTGGGCTGCTAATCCATGCAGGAAAGTGTCCACTAACGCGGCGGGGGCTCCACTGGCTTCAGCTGGGCAGGGTGCGGAAGTCAACTGAGTAATCAGACACAGACCTCTCTCACTCTCTCAAATGCGACACCAGAGTTTGGCTGAACACCGCTTTATTATCAGAAACAGACAACAGACAGGATTCACCGGGGATAGCGAGCAGAATAGAATAGTCGGGGACAGGCAAGGTCGAGATCGGGCAGAAGGCAGACAGAATTTACCGGGGAGCAGGCAAAACAGAATGGTCAGGAACAGGCAAGGTCGGAACCGGGCAGGCAGGCAAACAGGAAAACGCTGGAAAATCATCTGAACACGAATAACGGTCTGGCAGGGAGCAGGTGTGCCTCCGGGAACTAAGAAGGGGGCTCATTAGTGTCCAGATGCACAACAGGTGCGCGGGGCGAAGCAACTCACGGGCGAGATTGCCCGCAGCTGTGACATTCTCAGTCCAGTTTCCTACTGCCTGAAACAGCACTGCCCCATTATTTATTTAGGCATCATTATCATGGACCAACAAAAACAAGTTTGCCTGATATTCTTATCTCCTTATAGCAGCTATACCCTGACTTCTTCATTGTGCCTCCTTTTCTTTCTCTGCATTCTCTTTACCTGGAACAGAATCCAAATGCAGACTAAGGTAAGAGATTACCTGCTTGGTATTGAAGACAATATTGAAGACCGGTGATTCCGGCGTGGTGCATGGAGAGAAAACACTGATATTGTGGCAGGACGAGGAAAGGCACAGCCCCCCAAACAACCAGAATGGAAACAGCAGAAAAAGGGAACAGCAAATAAAATAAAAACTTCAGTCCCTGACAGGGGGTTTAATCAACCTGCCATAACAGCTGTGGCGCCCCTCTTCTGGGAACGCAGATGAGTCACAGGCAGGAGAAACAAAGTCCACAGCAGGCTGTAAATTAGAACAAAGATCATCAGACGGGACATTCTGGACCCTAGGAGGACGGCCCCGACGGGGGACCTGAGCCGGCAACACATCCTGCCCAACCAGCAAATGCGCAGGCTTCAGCCTATCCAATGTGACCCGCTCCGCCCGACCACCCATATCGAGCACGAAACTCTTCGCCCCCGTCTCGAGCACCCGGAATGGGCCGTCATATGGAGGGCGAAGAGGTGACCGGTGGGCGTCATGTCGCACAAAAACAAAGCAAGCCGACGCCACGTCCGTCGGAACAAACGACCGCGGAAAACAGTGGAGCACGGGGGATGGAGCCAGAGCGGGCCCAGCCAAAAAGGAACCTCTGGCAGGAAAGTTACAAGGAGGTGCACTTTCCGGCAGAAATTCCCCTGGAACACGAAGCGGTTGCCCCAAGACCAATTCCACAGGTGAAGCAAACCGAGCATCACCCAAGGTAAACGATCCACCCAGCTGTCATTCGAAAGCGCGGCACGCAATGCAGCCTTGAGTGAATGGTGAAAGCGTTCACATAGCCCGTTAGCCTGAGGATGGTACGCGGTGGTATGGTGAACCTGTGTGCCCAATGACCTCACCATAGATGACCAGAGATCCGAAACAAACTGAGGTCCCCTGTCAGAAGTAATGTCGGACAGGGAGCCGAAACGTGCGACCCAAGCAGAAAGAAATGCTCGATTGACGTCTGCCGATGTCGTGGAGGGAAGAGGAACCACCTCCGGCCACCTGGTGGTCCGATCCACCATCGTGAGCAGATGGGTGTACCCGTGGGATGGAGGTAAGGGTCCCACCAGGTCCACATGCATGTGGTCGAACCGTCTGGCTGGAATCGTGAAAGGCTCAAGGGGTGCCTTTGTGTGCTGGTGAACCTTAGCATGCTGACACGCCACACAGGCTGCCGCCCATTCCCTGACCTCTTTGCAAAGGCCAGGCCAGGCACTCACCAGTTTCCCCGACGCACGAACCCCCGGGTGTGAGAGGGAGTGGACCATATCAAAGACCCTGCGGCGCCAGGCCACCGGGACCACAGGTTGGGAACGACTGGTGGAAATGTCACAAAGGAGGGTAACGGTCATGGGCTGTGATGTTGTTAAGACGACGAAAATCGCCACAGGGCCGCCAAGTGCCATCCGCCTTGGGCACCATATGGAGCGGAGAGGCCCATGGGCTGTTAGAGCGCCGCACAATTCCCAAACGCACTATTGTGGCGAATTCCTCCCTAGCCGTCTTCTCAGCGTCGAGTTGCCGTGTGCGTGCGAAAACGGGCGGACCCGCGGTGGGGATGAAGTGCTCCACCCCGTGCTTTGTGACGGCCGTGGAAAATGTGGGCGTAGAAAGCGACGGAAAATCACCCAGCAATCGCTGAAAAACATTACCTGCCGCAGCAAAACTGGCATGTGCCAGCGGCCTAGGTCCCCCCGTCAGACATGGAAAGGTGGCAAAAGACACAGCATCGATTAGACGTCGGTTAGCAACATCCACTAACAGACCATGAGAACACAGAAAATCTGCGCCTATGATGGGAACAGTAATGGAGACCAACACAAAGTCCGCACTCGCGTCCAGAAAAACAAACAGTCACGGACCTGGTACCAAATGTCTCAGTGGAGGAACCATTAGCGGCAGTCGGTTGGGGGCCTGCGGCCAAGGATGACAGGTTCGCGCCGCCTGGAGGGAGGAGGCTCTTCTGGGAGCCAGAATCCACCAGGAACCGCTGGCCTGACAGGGAGTCTTTGACAAACAGCAGCTCCTCCTGTTCACCAGCGACCACAGCTGCTACTGAGCACTGGCCCTGGCGTTTCCTTGCGTCTCGAACGCACATGGAGGAACGCAGCGCCGGGCCTTGTGGCCAAAACGCTGGTGGAAGAAAACACAGGTTACTCAGGAATCTGCCAACATGCTCTGCACGGAGGTCCTCCTAGCAGTCAGCAGCACACGATCCGCTTCTTCAGCCAAACCACGGAAATCACCTGCAGCCAAACTCGGAGAGTTCGCCAAGGCTGCCTGGACCGGATGTGGAAGTTGGCGCAGGAAAATGTGCGGGAAAAGAAACCCGCCCTCGTCTGAGCCCAGCAAAGACAGCATGCTGTCCATAAGGTCCACCGCCGAACCATTGCCCAAAGCAGGGAAAGCAGTTTGTCTGCCCTTTCCGCGGCGGATTGGCTGTACCTCCAGAGCAGGAGCTCTTTGATCGCTGCATACGTGCCATGCGGCGGCGGGTCCCGCAGCAGTTGCATGACGTGGCGAGTGGATTGCTGGTCCAGAGCCGCGACCACCAAATAATATCTGGAGTCGTCCTCTGTGACTCCTGGTGGAACAGTGCTTCGACATGCTGGGCAGCTTCACGGATGCGGTGAAACTGGCTGGCTGCGTGTGTCGGGGCGACATGGCCGAAGAGGAGATACCATCGTCTGCTGCCTCGAACATGTTCAAAACGGGGTCACCAATATGGCAGGACGAGGAAAGACTCAGACTGAGCAGATGGTTTTAACATCTTTATTCCGCATCCACCAGACAATACCGAATGGCGCTTCGAACAGTGCATCTAATCAAGGGCTAACCACGCCCATCACCCCATGCATCACCTGGGTGTGAGATACACCCCTATGTGTCCGCCACAATATTGAAGTTTGTCCGCATGTTATTAAAATACAAACTGATGTAATGTGTAGACTTAAACATGGCATTTTAAATGGAAGCTGTGCTTTCCAGATGAGATTTGGACCATAAGAGAGTCTGGGGGGGAGCTTTTGTCAGCTCAGAAAAACATCCCTGTTTCAGTGCTGACCAGGCAACCATGCACCCTTTGTGCTTAATAACCGTGTGGGACTTCTCAACCCCCTTCATTGCACAGTATGAATGCAGAAATAGCAAACCTGGGCTCCACCGTCAGCCTCGGAGCACTGTGCACCATTATACTGCAATGCTCAGGTGCATGACTGAGTTTCCTTTGCAAAATTCTCCTTAACAAGAACTCTCCCGCTTCACCATTTCATATTTTGAAATGTTTCAGTCCCATTCTCCTGGGCCTCTTGCCTATCCAAAAGGTCTTTTTAAAGTACAAATAAGAGGAATCTAGGTACGAACTTTGTGCACACACACACACACACACACACACACACACACTTTAATTATGTGTTTATTGAGGGGGACAGCCTAAATTTTAAAAAAAATGAGATTTTCCTCCGTGTAGAACCTTCATTGCATGAAACAGTGCACTATACTGGGAAAAGAACGTTGGAATTTGTTGTTTTAGTACATTTATAAATGATACATGAATGTTGCTTTCCACACAAGGAATCCAGTAATTCCTGAACATTAAGATATGTTTTACATGCACAAAAAAGAAAAACAACTTCTCAAACATTGTCAAACAGAGTTGATGTACAGGATGAAAGCATTGATTCTTCTATTCCTGCTGACAGCTGCTGAGTTTTGTAGAACACTACCAGGTGGTAGAGTGAAGAAAATTATAAACGGTCTACTCACACACTAATGTCCCACATTACAATTTATTTTAGATATGAACGTCAGATTATAGTTTCACCAGATAGTGCATTTGGCATTTGCTTTAGTCCATCCCTTCTTTAAAATCCTACCTTATATCCATCTTCCTTGTGACGGGTAAAATACATGCTAGAAAAAACTTTCAAATGTGGTTCTAACGGTCTTCTATATTTTCTGGCACTCCAGATCTTTATTTGTGAATCGAAGCCATCTGGACCGGATGCGCTAGGACCGCGAGGACACGGACCGAAAAATGTGAAGGAGTAGGAGCACTTGGAGTAGCATATGCAGTGGGGAGCTGTTTCTTGGAGCGTTAGTGGCAAGAGATAAAACCGCTATATTTTGGGAACGACACAGGAGATGATCAAGACAAGCTCATTTCTGTCTGCCACAGTTTTATTTCCCTGTAAAACTGGAGGCAGGCGTCTGTGGAGAAAGCTCTGGGCTGGTCACACTTTCAAAAACGTTGGCGAGTAGCGGCACGAACGCGTAAAATGTTGAGATGATACTCTTTACCTATTCTTTAATACGTGCCAGTGTGACCATTCAGTTTTGGATACCGTCAATCGCTGGAATAACTTTCACTTAAAGTTAGGGCACTTCAAGGGAAGTTATCAAATACCATCGAAACGTTTTTTGTTTTTTTTTTAATTTAAAAAAAAAAAAAGCCTGTTTGTCACTAGTGGGTCGTTTTGGATGGGCCATGACATAGCGGAAATGTTGGAACTTATTTCTACATATTCAGAAAATGACCAGATAATGAGAATTTAACTGCCCAACGGACTATTAATCTGCAGCGCGATCATTTCTGACCTCCTCGTCCTACTTAACGCCCCGCTGGAAGCTCCATGGTGGAGATATGGGATGACTGGTGGCGGCGATGCAGCTGAGGTGAGATTCAGCCGAAGGACAATGTATGGTCCCGGTTTTAGCTTTTGTTTGCTGTCGGAGCGTCTAGTACTGATGCTGCTTTTGCTGTTGTGCGCCACCGAGCCGAGGCTCTCCCAGCCTTGTCCCGGGTTCCTCGCCTCCTCTAGCGCCTGCAGTTGCACGGACGAGCTGTCCAAAGCGCATGGAATCCAGGCTGTGGGGAGAAGGGTCAGCTGCAGCAAAGAGGACCTGTTAGAGCCTCCCGAGGCCAGTCTGCTACCTGATGGGACCGTCAATCTGTGAGTTGAAAAAGTCCGACAAACTGTCTTTCGCCTGTGGCTTGAAATATAACTGCTATCCCCACATTAGTATAAGATAATTTGAAACCAGTGTGATTTTTGTGAGCATCAATGGTTTTAACTGTGTAAGTTTGAAGGTGTTCAGGAAACTCCAGATGGATGGTCATGAGTCTCTGCATGGATGCTTTGCTGTTTTGATAAGCCTTATTAGGCAAGATGTGCGTCTACTTTAACATTTTACTTTCTACTTTACATTCGAGGAATTAGTGTCTCCTCTGATAAGAAGACTTTTTCAAGCTAGGGAAAGAAGAAATATGTTCAGATTTTTCTTTTTAATATTGTGAAAGGAAATGGATGAGGCCTTGACATGATTTAAATACATTTTAGCAACTTATTTACTTAATCTGGACAGAACATGAAAGGACATGGCTATGGGCCAAAAATAAGAAATCATTTTTTGATGGGGCAGTTATCAGCAGCATTTAACAGCTGGGAAGACAGCTGCCCTGAAGAACATACTGTTAATGACATTGCATTATTGTCCCCAAGACACAAATGGGAATGAATAATAAAGAACAATTCATGATTATGTGCCTTTCTGCATTGGGTTTATGAGGTATGGAAAGTGAAATTATGCCTCAGGAGAGCAAAAAAATATGCAAGTCAATAGGCTCTATGTGTTTTTCTTAATTAAGGCAGAATAAACATCTGGCAGGGGGTGGGGGAAGGTTGGTGGCAGTTGTCAAGGCCATTGTGCCAACAAACTTTCACTGAGATTTTTTTGTTCAGATGACTCACACATGAGGGCTTCTCTCAGTCCAAGAAACAAACAATTCCTCCTGTATTGTGCTATTTTTACATTTACCCTCCCTTGTATTTCTGATGTCTGAAAAGCTCATTTTCCCGAAGAGTGGGTTCCACAACCTACCATCATTGCTTCATGACATTTGTTCCAGATGTGTAACGTGAGAAGCTGGGCTGATATTATTGCTGACAAGCTTCTACCAGCCTCTCTGAAATGATCACCAAATGCAGCAGAGTGGACCTTTCCCCCATGCTCCAAAGTATTTCAGGCCATGACAGCTTGCCATGTCTTCTCAGGCACAGCCTGGAGGAAAAATTTCTTTTCTTAGTGCTGACCCTGCAGGTTTGAAGAACAGCAGGCCCAAGGCTTCCGGCACTGGCGGCTACGTCTAATGCAAGACAGCTGGCCTCTGAACATTCCATCGGAGGCCCCTCAGCCTCATGGGAAATCCAAATGGGGATTTGTTTATTAAAACTATTAGTTGGCTGTTTGTTGTTCCAGCCAACATTGAAGAAGCCACCATCTTTCCCTGGTATTTAATTATATCACCTCCTCCTTTAGGTGTGCTTATATATGGCAGCATAATCTCACATTCATAACGTCCATGATGATAGAAGTTTGGTTGGAGGCATTAGTTGCTGTCTTATGTATCAAACAAAGGTTGAAACAATCAGTGATCTGTAAAATAATATATGCATCCAGTTTGACCCTGTAATGATCTGACTAGCTGTCTAATTTTCCAGTTTGAACCAGGATCCATATTAGTATGAATGGTTTTAATCAACAGACCGTAATGTTAGGACGAAGTGATTACGGTAAGTCATGACACAGATTGTGGTAGTGAAGTATTTTGAAACCTGGTTGTCATTGAATTTAATTGATTAATTTTCATGAACTTTGTGAACTACATAATATTAGTGAATTAAACATTACATATGATGTTTTTTCCCTATTGTGGGGAGGGGAATGGCCCTTTTCCAGCTACATACGGGCAAAGGCAGGGTACATCCTTGCATTGACTTGGCAACTCGTGGCACGGCCCAATGTCAGCATTTGGGGGTTTGTACTTTGGCAGTACTCTGAATGAGTCTCCCTTCCACAGCACCGGGGCTTGAATTAAGACCCCTTCACTTCTCAGCCCAGTCCCCTACAGACTGAGCTCCCAATAAACCATAGTCAAGCCACATATTTTAGACAGCTTTTTTAGACAGCTTATTTTTTAAGTACATTCTAGTTATAAAGTACATCTCCTTATTTTTTGGCCCCACTTTCCCTCTGTCATTAGATCTGCTGCTCCACAGTTCTTTTCCCTTCCCACCCCCTTTATCACAAGTTCATGGACACGCAGTAACTCTTAACCTAAATATTTAGTCGTCTTTGTAGGAAACTGCTATGTCCAAACTCCTTCCAGATGTGACCCAGTACAGACTTTTGTTTAGGCCTATTTATGTGCAGCTGTAGAGTTTTCCTTGGGAGAGAAAAAGCTGGATAGTGAGCAAAAAATCATGGAATTGTGAAAAAATAAATCTATCACCTCAAGTTGGACACAATTAAAGTAATGCAAAATTAAAAAAAAAAAAAAGGCTGAAGCAAAGGTCATAGATATTACAAGTACGATGAACAAATGCAGAAAGAGAAAGAACACAGAACAAGAAAGGATGGAAGGGGGAAAAGAGAAGCTGGCTAGGCAAATCAGAGGGATGTGGCTGTGGACATTCGAAATCCTCCAGGCCCTGACTTACAGGTCTTCTGCTGAGAAGGAGGAGCTTCAGCACGCCATCGCTCAGTGTGTCCATTATTTTAGTGTGAAAAGGGGGAATTTGGTCATTTTGCTGGTGAGATATGTACAATTGGCCACACTGGTTTATTTAGGGAAATAACCAGTAATCAGTGTGCAGTGGCAGTCTGTGTAGGAAGATTTTGCTGTCTGTATTACTGCGACTCTGTGACACTGTACCCTCTGCAAGATTGTTGTTGTCATTTATTTTAGTGACTTAGATTTTACAGTGAAGCATGCGCTGCTGTGCGTTCTCCACAAGTGCATGCTGGTCAGTCAGGTCGAGTTGTTTTGCTGACTCGTTGTCGAGGTTTTAAAATAAATAAAATCTTAACTTAAAATGACTAGTTGAGAGACTTCCACTTTATTCAAGGATTAATGTGTTTTAATGGTAGCCTCCTAATGTATTTGCTCTTCTTGCGTCAGATTAAAAGACTAAGACTAGTCTTTCGTTTGTCGGTTCCTGTTTATCATGACCCTTTTGGGGAAAATCTATTTTACAGTATTTTGCAATCATTAGTGTGTAATTGGCTGATTTTCATAGTAAAGTATTTTACATTTTCCATACATTATCAGCTTATTGAGAATGGGGCTATGTTTTTCTGTGTCATTAAGGCTTTCTCTTCCAAAATGGACCTCAGTTGGAAGGCACAAAACAGTAGCCTCAGTATCTCATTTAGAAGAGGGAAAAACAAAAGACAACAATGTTGGGAAGTAGTGTGGGAATTTAAAATCGGGTCCCTTTGGCTGAAATGTTAACAGAGAAATAAATAATTTGTTATTTGTCATTCATAATTTGACAACATGCAATTAAAGGCATGACACAACATTGTTCTGTGTAAGTTTGCAATACAATAATAAGAATCAAGCCAGTTTAGCAAATGCAACCGATAAAAACAGGACACAGTGTTGCAGTGTATATCAGCCAGAAGGTTTCTGGAATGTGCCACAGAATCCATCCAGTCAGTTCCATTCATTCCGTGTATTTATATTTTGCAATAACCTGACAAATTGTCCACTTGAAAGCAGGTAGGATAGACAGCCCAACTTCAAACCCATGATGAGATACATTAATTGAAAATGAATGAATGGCCAGTTTATGATGCTTTATGTTTCCTTAAGCTACGTCAACTGGCATTTGATTCACATCAAGGTCTTAAAATTGTACAAACCTTTAGTTAGTTTGTTGCTCTATGGCTTCAGAAACCTCCAAAAAAATCCCTTATTTTTTAAGCCTTAGTTTTGGTTCCATTTGGCAACACATTTGCTGCTGCTGTGGAAGGAAATCAAGTGTCAGATAGTGTCACTAGTTTGTGTATGGGACTTTTCAAGATGCGAGTATGCCAGCACCATCTTATCAGCTGGGAGAATTCCAGTAGAAAGGAAAGTGGCAGACCCCAATCATTCCTGCTGCAACAAGGTTTATTTATATGAAGAAAATTGCTGAGAGGAGGGGAATGGAGTGCCCCCTCCACACATGTAAAATTGGGGGAATGCTCAGAAATAAATCAAATAAGCAAACTCATGAGGACACTGGATACTTGTAGTTTTGTAATCCACTATAGCGCCTGCCAGTGCCACACACGTCATGGTCAAAGAACAGCCAACGTCTCATCTGTGGTGACTTTTAGTTAAAAAGACTGTAGTAGTTCCAAACCTGGCAAAAACACAGGTGCACGTTATCCTTGTAAAATCCTCCAAGTGATGATCTTAGTTAGTTTTATCTTTCATCTTAGATTTTAATTTCTCCTCCTCTCTTCTCATCTTACTCCAAAAATGGCTGTTTCTTACTTCTAACCAGTGGTAATTTCCCTTGCCTTTCCCTCCCCAGCTTCAAAACTTCAAGATTAGAGTCTACAGCAAACAGATACAGATAGAGATAACAGATGCCTATAGTAGGAATGCCTCTGGCCTGTGTGTGTGTGTGTGTGTGTGTGTGTGTGTGTGTGTGTGTGTGTGTTTATCAGCATGACATCATACATGGATTAGGTATGGAGAATAAAGACTAACAAAAATAACAAAATCAGTTAACTCAGTAATTGTGAAAGTTATGTAGGAAAATAAACAACTCATTTTTGACACAATTTTTTCAAATAAAGGAATCAAGACAAGATAGTAGTGTGGAATTTAATGGTCAGCTCCATCAAATTTCTTGTAGCATTTTTGGCATAAAAATGTGCAAATTGCTAATATTATAATATAAAAAAAAATCATTTTCTTGTCATCTTGTCAGATTAAATGTACTATGTGAGTTAAACTGCAGTAATAATTAAATGCAAACACTAGTCACAAAACTTAATTGGTTGTACAATTCTTTTTTGATCTGTTCCATATTCTCTTGTTGGAGGAAGGAATACTTATAATTTTTTTTTTAGTTAGTTTAGTTAATTCACCATTGAATCGTCAATTGTGCATTAAAATGGTTACGTAAACCAGCCAGTGAGAGTTCATAATTTATCATTACACATAAAACCACAAGACATTTTAATGCATTATGTCAGATATTTTATATAATGCTCTGTTTGCATGTCTGAACTGGAAAGAAGATGTGGTACAAACGCTCAAGTAAAACCTTCAATTTAAAGCACACCTGTCTGATCATCATGTAAATTAAAACTGAAACAGAAGACACAACCGTCTGATACCTTCATTAGAGTATCTAGGCCACAGAATTTAGCCAGCCTTTTGTATGAGAAGAGAACAGAGATTAATTATGAGACAGAACAATTAGACAATGTAAGCCACAGTGCAGTGTAACACAGTGCATTCCTCTCACAACTCAACAAGGACTAAATTGCTTCAATAAAGTGTGTAAACACTTTAGACAGTGATGAAACTAACTATTGTGTTCTTGTTCTCTACCTATAAAACTTTACATTTGACATTTCTTGATTTAACTGTAAATATTGCAGTAATTTATTGGAGTATCAACATTTGGTGGTGTATAAGCCAATTTTCTGAATTTTCTCAAGTTCACAAGTTGTGCATCTTTTGCTGACTGATGCACAGGTGGCAGTGCACATATACACACACCGATTAATCATCTGTCTTCAGTGGCAGATTTTCCCCAGTGCACAGTGTTTAATGTGTGCATGTGCACAAGACTATTTGCCTCTGCATGTGGAAAGGGTGGGCATGGCCTCAATTTTAAATATGGGATTGTTTCCTACCCTTCTAATTAGAGACATTCAAAATACTCAGCTTTGATTTTAAATCAGCTTTTGGCTGAGCTCTACACACATACACACAGAGTATGTGTGCCAAAGGACTGTACATGCTTGAAGCTATAATGTAGAACAGTGCATCAAATAGTGACTTATGTTTGGGTGTTTAGTGATTTATGTTTGAGCTATACACTAAACGTGTGTGTGTGTGTGTATATATATAAAAATCTCTTCCTCACCCTCCTGGGCGGTGCCTCCTTCCTTCAGACTCGGGTTCTTTACCAGAGACCTCGGAGTCTGAGGGTTCTGTGCAGGATCTTAGCTGTTCCTAGGACTGCGCTCTTCTGGACAGAGATCTCTGGTGTGGTTCCTGGTATCTGTTGGAGCCATCTACTCAGGTTGGGTGTTACTGCCCCTAGTGTCCCGATCACCACTGGGACCACTGTTGCCTTCATGCCCCACATTCTCTCCATCTCCTCCTTCAGCCCTTGGTACTTCTCCAGCTTCTCGTGTTCCTTCTTCCTGATGTTGCTATCACTCGGGATTGCTACATCTATCACCACCACTGTCTTCCGGTGTTTATCCACCGCCACTATGTCAGGCTGGTTGGCCACCATCTTGTCAGTCTGGATCTGGAAGTCCCACAGGATCTTGGTTTGCCTGTGGGATCCCCAGGTATTTGTAACTGTCCTGCACATCTGTGATGTTCCCTTCAGGTAGTTCAACCCCGTCAGTTGCGATCACCTTTCCCCTTCTAGATATCATCCGCCCACATTTGTCTAGCCCGAATGACATCCCGATGTCTTTGCTGTAGATCCTAGTGAGGTGAATCAGAGAGTCGATGTCATGCTCGTTCTTGGCATACAGCTTGAGTGTAGTGTAATGTAGTGTAGTGGCATACAGTCCATGTAGAGGAGGTGGCTGACGGTTGTTCCACTTTGGAACTGGTACCCATAGCCACTCTTGGTGATGATCTGGCTGAGGGGGTTTAGGCCTATTCCGAACAGCAGGGGGGACAGAGCATCTCCTTGATATATGCCACATCTGATACTCACCTGCACAATTGGCTTTCAGTTGGCCTCCAGAGTCATGTTCAACAGCTTCATGGAGTTCTGGATGAACTCTCTTAGTATCCTGTTGATGTTATACAGCTTTAGGCACTCTAGTACCCATGTGTGCGGCATTGAGTCATAGGCTTTCTTGTAATCAATCCAGGCAGTGCACAGGTTGGTGTGCCGCATCCTACAGTCCTGGGCGATTGCCCTGTCGACCAGTAGCTGGTGCTTGGCACCTCTGGTGTTGTTCCCTATGCCTTTCTGTGCTCTGCTTATGTATTGATCCATGTGCCTTCTGAGCTTAGCCGCTACGACGCCTGATAGGAGCTTCCATGTGGTGCTGAGGCAGGTTATGGGCCGGTAGTTGGGCGGCATTGTGCCCTTCTGGGGGTCCTTCATTATGAGGACTGTCCGGCCTTGGGTTAGCCACTCTGGGTGGTCCCCTGATATTAGCAGCTGGTTCATTTGTGCTGCCAGGCGTTCATGGAGTGCAGTATGCTTCTTAAGCCAGTAGGCGTGGATCTTATCGGGCCCTGGCGCTGTCCAGCTCTTCATTTTGGACACTCTTGTTTGGATGTCTGCTGAGGTGATGACTACTGGGTCGTGTTCTGGGAGTTGGCTGTGTTCAGTCTGTAGGTCTTGCAGCCATCGGGCAGTAGTGTTATGCGTTGCCTCTTTCTCCCAGATACTCTTCCAGTATTGTTCCGTCTCAGCCCTGGGGGGGGTCTGTTGTCATCTTGTTGCCCTGCCATTGAGAGTAGACCTTTGCTGGGTTAGTGGAGAACACCCTGTTTATTCTCCTTTCCTCTACTTCTCTTGTGTACCTCTTTAGTCGGGTAGCCAGGGCTGTGAGCCTTTGCTTAGCAGTCTCCAGTGCCTCAGGTATGGACAGTTTGTTGTACTTCTTGGGCCGCTATGTCCTTAGATTCACGCCTCTACTCAGCTCTGTTAGGAGGCTGACTTCTCTCCCTGTTGCCATGATTTTTGCCTCTAGCTTTCTCCTCCATGGGGCCATTTACTCCTTATGGCTATTCATGCTCTTCATCTAATAGCCAAGCATCTGTAGGATTACCGTTGCCACTGCATACATCAGCTGATTGGTCTCAGTGATGGTCGTGGTAGGGATGGTTGACAGCGCCATGTTCAAGTCTTCGAGTAGAGATTTGTCTGGTACTTCGTGTATTAGCCTTGGCAGGGAGGTAGTTGGGTTCCCCCAGGACTCCATGATTCTCTCTCTCAGGTCAGCTGCCCTTGACCCGATTCCGTCTGTCATTGGGGCTGTGTACCCAATCTCGATATTGGGGGGGGTGAAGATAAAATCACTAGCTGTGATAGCAGCTTCTTATTGCGGATATTCAAACACTGAGCAAAAAGCCGCTTCTTAGTCAGTGGGGACGTGGGGTTTCGAAGTACCCATCTCTCCCACATCCTCTGCATGTACCCTCTCTCGCTGGGGTTACTCCCGTAGTAACAATCCATTAGTACCATGTTCTCTGCCCTGCTCCATGAATGCCTTGTTCCAGTAGCCAATTTGACATCAGGTGGCCCTGGTTCCCTGACCCCTGACGCGGACCTTGTTGACCCGGGCGACGTCCAAGCCGGTATGACTCTATCAGTTAATGTTCCGCTCATACCGAGGTGTAGGCATATATGCGTAAGGAGCCTTGCCTAAGGGCTCGCCTGGATTCGAACCGACAACCTTCCGCACCAAAGTCAGTGGCGTAATATATATATATGTGTGTGTGTGTGTGTATATATATACATATATATATATATATATACACACACACACACACACACACATATATATACACACACACACACACACACATATATATATATATACACACACACACACACACACACACACATATATATATATATATATACGTGTAATCAGATACCCTGCTGGCATAATACCCTGGCCACTGGAAGAGATACAAGCCACTGACCTCAAGACAAAGAAGCTCCTCACCATGCACGGAGGGTTTCACCCTAAGTCCAGTGTCCTGAGGCTGTACACAAAGCGAAAGGAAGGGGGCCGAGGACTAGTAAGTGTCCGAACTACTGTCCAGGAGGAAACAACAAGCCTCCAAGAATACATCAAGAAGATGGCCCCCACTGACGCACTGCTGAGTGAATGCCTCAGGCAACAAAAGCCCACCAAGGAGGAGGAACCTGAGGGGCTATCATGGAAGGACAAGCCCATGCATGGAATGTACCACCGACAAATTGAGGAAGTGGCTGATATCGAGAAAACATACCAGTGGCTGACAAAGACCGGACTGAAAGACAGCACAGAGGCTCTACTCCTGGCTGCACAAGAACAGGCCCTGAGCACCAGAGCAATAGAGGCCAGGGTCTACCATACCAGACAAGATCCCAGGTACAGACTGTGTGGAGATGCCCCTGAGACAGTCCAGCACATCACAGCAGGGTGCAAGATGCTGACAGGCAAGGCATACATGGAACGGCATAACCAGGTGGCTGGCATAGTATACAGGAACATCTGCACTGAGTATGGGCTGGAGGTCCCAGGGACCAGGTGGGAGACACCTCCGAAAGTGGTGGAGAACAAGCAGGCCAAGATCCTGTGGGACTTCCAGATCCAGACTGACAAGATGGTGGTGGCCAACCAGCCTGACATAGTGGTGGTGGATAAACACCGGAAGACAGTGGTGGTGATAGATGTAGCAATCCCGAGTGATAGCAACATCAGGAAGAAGGAACACGAGAAGCTGGAGAAGTACCAAGGGCTGAAGGAGGAGATGGAGAGAATGTGGGGCATGAAGGCAACAGTGGTCCCAGTGGTGATCGGGACACTAGAGGCAGTAACACCCAACCTGAGTAGATGGCTCCAACAGATACCAGGAACCACACCAGAGATCTCTGTCCAGAAGAGCGCAGTCCTAGGAACAGCTAAGATCCTGCGCAGAACCCTCAGACTCCCAGGCCTCTGGTAGAGGACCCGAGTCTGAAGGAAGGAGGCACCGCCAAGGAGGGCGAGGAGGAGATTTTTTTTAAATTTTTATATGTATATATATATATATATATATATATATATATATATATATATATATATACCGTATTTTCACGACTATAAGGCGCACCTAAAAGCCTAGAATTTTCTAAAAAATCTACGGTGCGCCTTTTAACCCGGAGCGCCTTTTGTATGGATTACGGTAATATTGGTTAATCGCGGCTACCGTAGTCAGTAGGCGTGGCCGAGGTAACAGCAGTAAATTCAGTCCCAAACCATTTCTGTCTGTAAAGACCCCAAAATGGCTCCTTGCAAGAGACGCGCTTACGACGCAGAGTTCAAACTGAAGGCTATCAGTCACGCAGTTGAACACGGAAATAGAGCAGCGGCAAGAGAATTTAACGTGAACGAATCAATGGTGCGGAAGTGGAGGAAGCAACAAGACGACCTGCGCCAGGTATAGACTCAACGGAGCTTCCGAGGAAACAAAGCAAGAAGTGGATTAACAAAGGAACTCCAGCCGCTAGATATTGGTGTCAACGGGGCATTCAAAACTAGACTGCGAACTGCGTGGGAGTGGTGGATGACGAACGGCGAACACACGTTCACCAAGACGGGGAGACGGCGCCGAGCGTCATACGTCACTATCTGCCAGTGGATCGTAAATGCCTGGGCATCGACCGTGGTCCGAGCTTTCAGGAAGGCAGGGATTGTCACTGAAATGCCAGACAACACCAGCGACACCGACCCTGATGACGACTTTGACGAGACGGAGCCGGCCATGTTGGACGCCGTATTCGCACAACTGTTCAATTCGGACACCGAAGAAGAAGAAGAATTCGAGGGATTCCTGGATGAGGAATGAACTGATAAAGTGATCTTTACATGTTTCTTTTGTGTGTTTACAACTTAACAAGGCTGGTCATACTGTGAATATGGAAATTACCGTTTGAACAACGTTGTTATATTGCTATTGCTATCGCTTTGCATTACTTCGAGAGTTCGAGTTACCGTATATTGTTTACACTAACGTTTGATTTACCGCAACGGTACTACGTGATAAAAACGTTGCACTAAATCGAAGATTTATTAAACTCCACTATCCACTTGTGATAAAAATGTTGCACTGCCTGTTATAACTCGCTGTTATTAAACGAACTGTGTTACGCGAAAACACTACGTCACTCGGGAAAAATAATAAAACAGCTGTTTATTCGTTTTGGGAGTGAATAGAGTTGTGAGAACGACGGTTTGTATTCTATTAATAAAGTTTGACTGACTTATCTGGCTGTTTTATTGACATTCCTTTTAGCGCAGCTCGATCTAGTGAACGCGTCATGAAACCACAGGCACTACGCAGTTTCTATGCTATGCGCCTTATAGCACGGTGCGCCCTGTGTATGAAAATATTTCTAAAATAGGCTGTTAATTGAAGGTGCGCCCTATAATACGGCGCACCTTATGGTTGTGAAAATACGGTACGTATATATATATATATATATATACACACACGTATATTTGTAAGAACATGAGTAAACCTGCAACTACAAGTCCCAACACAACCATACAGATTCCCTACATGCTCTCATTTCACTTTAGCGCTACAAACCATACTTTAATGTTGCCTCTTTCGCCACAGTCTCTCTATCTAATGGCTACTTTAAACAATCAGGGGTGTCCGGATCATTTCAGAACAATATTTTTAGCATGTAATTATATGTTTACTCATTCTCAATTTGAAAATGCAGCCTTGAAAGGATTAGCTTTTTGGATGGATCCCACGCTGGCTAGTCACAAAAAGTACATTTTGCAACAAAGATGACACAATTACCTCCCAATGTGATAAAGTCTAGTCTCTTGTGAAGTATAGGCAGAGTTCAGGAAGAAGCAAGGCAGAAAGAGTTGACTCATGCGAATATTCACCTATGTGTAAACATTCTATACAATTATAGTGACACAGAAAGGCCTGTGTGATATTATCACTTATTATTATATATTATTATTATTATTATTGTTGTTGTTGTTGTTGTTGTTATATGTTCATCAGCTGTCACACTTTTCCTGTAGTGTCAACTCATTTTCCAGAGTTTATAAATATATTAAAGCCACACTTAGCTTTCCAAGCCTTTGACAGTAAGTCCTGATACTATTTTTCAGCGCATATCAACTTAGACTTATCACTTGAACATTACATTGTTTTCTTGGCTTTTTGACCCACATATTCTGCCTAATTTAGCAATGAATTGGGAAACCTGCTGTGAAAATACCTTTTGTCTGCTTTTTCCTGGAAAGCATGTTAAAAGCTGATAGCAAAGTACTTGAGTTATATTGGTTTGATTAACTACTACAGCAGTACAGCTAAACCATAGCTAACAATACACTTTTTAGCATTGTTTATTAGAAAAGCTTTATTGGATATTTTTTTTACGTTTTACTTCACTACCCACTACAAGTTATTTCTACATACAAATTTCAATGCACTAATGCACATACAGGTAATCTAATTTTTCAGATTCCCCCAGCCCCACTTAACCGCCCATCTTTTTTTAAAATTGAATGTACGGTGTATGTGTTTAATCTTCTCCTTTCTTACCTTTCTTGAGCTCTATCTTCCCTCCCCCTCCTCTTTATTCAGAGGGTCCACGCATTTGAGCCTGGTCCTGTTTGAGGGTTTTTTTTTCCTGTTGAAGGGATTTTTGTGATTTTTGACACTGTCACTTCAGTGTCAAGGAACACTGGTGGTCAGCCTCATTGGTGGTCAGCCTCTGGGTATCTGTAAAGCACCTACACACAGTCATGATTATAACAGATGCTATATAAATAGAGGTGAACTGAACTGAGTCAATTATAATCTGATATAAGTGAAACTGCAAACTGAGGTGATGTCCAGCGACAATTGGTTCCAGAATTTTGAAATGAAAAATGTTCTGCTTCAGACTTTGATTTGGCAGAAAATCAACAAGAAGCACCTGGCCAGCAGATCAGTTAAATTTTATGGTTACAAATTTAGCCACTTCACAAAAACAAATGTTATTTAAATCATGCCACTCATGTCATGTGCAGAGAAAAGCAGGTTTCACGGAGCATATTTTTTTCTTCTACTTTGCCATCTCCAATAAAAAGAAATTAAAATATAAAAAATGCAAGTAAAAATCTACAGTTGTATGATTACTGTAGATTTTGTCATCATCTGAAGGCATGAATATATGCGTTTACCTCTTAATGAGACCAACATGGCTTTGGGAAATGTGCGCGACACAATTAATCAACTGGTGAATGCAAACTGACGATTACAACAACTGGCAACTATAAAGCAGCTGACTAGCTTTGTTTAGCTTTAGCTTATCTCAGCATAGCATAGGGAATTGCAGCCAGATAATTTTGTGATTCCAATGTGGTATGGTGGCATGGACCGGCCACTGCAGAAATGAGGTGAGCAGCAGTTCTACTTTCAAGATGCAAGATGTGTTGCCCAGTGTTAGCTAGCAGTGCTGACACCTTGACTGAACCATATCATATAAGGAGTGGGGAGGGAAGCAGACCATGGCTGACTAGATTTGTTTATTTATTTCTTGCCAAAAACAACACTAATATAAAGACAAAAAATTAGTTTTTTAGTACTGTACGATGCAGAAATGTTTACTGTGACAGGTTAAAAATATTCAGATTTACTTTCCACTAATGTTTTATTCTCTGTGGCCCCTGTCATTCATGGGCCCAGTACACCTGTACTGGAGTTTTGTTGTCTTAATATTGTGCAATATAAACTTACTTTCTGATCAACGTTTTGTGGCTTTTCATTTAAAAACATATCCAGTGTGTTTTTGGGATAAAAACTTCCATGACATATGAAAGAGCAGAAGAACATGTTCATTCTTACTTGGTCACTTTCTTACAACATTGCTTGAAGTATTACTTAACACACATACGCAATTTGAAATAAATAATTTTAAAGACATTTAAACCTTGCGACTAACCGAATTTAGAGAGAAATAAAAGTCAGACGTTGATTGTGGATCAATCAAATAATATAAAGCGTGGATGAAGAGAGCCCATGAAAGACAAAATAATTAAAGAGACCATAAACCTAATGCCATACCAATGTTATAGACTCTCGGTCCACATAGCCATAAGATTAATGGTGTGGTACAATTGATACAATGCTATATGTTTTAGATCAACAGAATTGATGGTAAATATTATGGTGACGTTATCTTACTTGATGAAATGTTTTTTCTGCTCTTTCTAATACTGGATAGTTTGTTTATCTTGAGAATATTCTCTGCAGACCTTTACCTGCAGACCTAAGGTCATCAGCAGCAGATCTAACAACCTCTGTAATGAAGTTACTAGTCATTCTCCTTGTCTCTCTTAACTGTTCTGTAGTCTCGCTCAGAAACCACATTGCCTCCACTGTCACTAGCCTCAAGACACTGTTCCATCTGTCTTTTGGCTGGCCAGGAAGTCCACTCTCCATAACCCCTGAACTCTGAAACTGGGCTCTGAATAAACAACTAATTGACTGGGTTTCCTGTTTAGCCTAATAGGAATGCCGAGTATTTCTGGCTGTTTACAGTCTTGAGCCTCTCTCCCTTTCTTTGACTCTATGTTTTGTTTATAAAAGAACAATGTGCTTTGCAACAACTGTGCTTCAACATATTAGGCTTTGGAGATTTTTCGGTAGTGATCAGATGCTTTAACTCTGCCTGTTTTTAAAGTGTCTATTTGTCTGTGGGAAGGGTTCACTTCACTGTTTTTTTTTTTTTTGCCTTTGCTTATTTGTGAAATTCGATTTTCAAGTTTATATGTATAGCAGCATAAAAGCTTATTGTAATTTTGTCTGATGAAAGGCATTGACCTGAGCCAACACAGCAGTACTGCAATATCAAAACCATTCATGTGCAGAACATGTGGGAACATTGGAACATCTGTTGAAAGAAAGAATTGTGTCAGCATGCAAACTGTTCACATTAGAAAATCTGCAGAATAAAAAAATACGCTGACGAGCGTAGTCCAGAATATATTATTTGTATCAAAACTGTTAAGTAAATGGATAGTTGTCATATGTGACTTTCTCCTCTCTAAATTCTAAACTCTTCAGTAGTAATTTTGAATAGTAATAATGAGTAGTAACCAGAAAGTAGTAGTATTTAGCAGTAATCAGTTACTGTTTTATTTGCATCTTAAAATCAATCACATATAGCTGTCAAATAATTAAAATTGGAATCATTAAGTTCAGGGGATTTTACTGAGGTGTTTAGACACCTGAGGCCGATGATGTTGCCCAAAATCTTGAATGGAAAACTTTTATACGCAACTTATCTTGAGTTTGTAAAAGTCATTTGGTGTCCCTTCAAGCCTAGACTGGATGATTCAATCAAGACAGTGAGCTTGAAGGTACAAAGCTGAAGGTGGGGTTTTTATTGATGTGGAAAGAAACTGGGGGTCGATTGCTTCCACATAATCTGAGTTTAACGCCAGGTCCCACAGACACTCAGCTAAGATCACTTTTTAATGAGAAACACCCAGTGGTGCAGACCCTTTAGGCCCTTATAGCACTGAAGTGATAGCAGGCTGTTGCTAGAGCGCAGCATAAGCCATGCCAAACAAACAAGATTGAGACTGAAAAAGTCAACCTACATTTCAAGATCAAAACACTTTTCTGCATTTTTTTTCAACTTGTTTTTAATAATTTTCAATCATAACATACAAAAATGGCACAAAAGTAGAACTCACTAACAATGGCACATACACACACAATTAATTAATTAAAATATTAATAAAATAAACCAAAAATTGTCACACGCAATAGCCTTATAAATACGTATCATCGATTACTGCAGGGGTGGACAAATTCAATCCTTGAGGGCCAGATTCAAGCCAGACTTTCTGTCCTACAGGTAGACAATGCTTTCACCTGGGGTTACATTAACCTTGGTGAAAATGGTTTCTGCCTGATAAGACACAAAACCCAGCTTGAATCCAACCCTCAAGGACTGGATTTGCCCTCCCCTGTCCTAGAATCATGACAGCAGGGATGGGCAAGTCCAATGCAGAAAGGCTGGATTCCAGCCAGGGTTTGCATCCTACCAGGAAGAAACTGCTTTCGCCAAATGAGGCAGAACCCCAGGTAAAACTGAACTCGTGTGCCTATAGGATAGAAAACCCGGTGTGGATCTAGCCCTGCATTAGTCTCTCTCTATTAGAGCAACCATCCTCCTGCCTGCAGGAGGCCAAAGTTGATCTTGTTGTCAAAGTTGTCTTACATATAGAGTTAACAGAAAAGCCTTTCAGGTATATCCCTAAGATACAGCGTTTTGGAAAGCAGTATCTGTAATTTTACTTAGAGTGCGAACAACCATTTTCCAAAAAGATATGAATTTAGGACATTCCCATTTAAAATGAATCAGAGTACCCTTCTCAGTCAAACACTTTTCACAAGTATCTGGAGTCCCAGAGGACCATTTGTTAAGTTTCCGAGGGGTTATCTATGTCTCCATCATCATCAATACATGATTAATCTTAACTTGATTGAACTAATGCTTTGCACTTTATACTGACATTAACCAGGCCACCCTTGCGCAGTCAGTCCAAAATGCAGCTGCTCACCTTTAAAAAGGCCCCTATCCTGCCCCCCTTTACTGATTTCTTGTTTCTTTTAATTCTGGTAAATTTTAAATGTCCATCCATCCATCCATCCATCCATCCATCCATCCTCTACCGCTTATCCGGGTCGGGTCGCGGGGACAGCAGCCTAAGCAGAGAGGCCCAGACTTCCCTCTCCCCAGCTACTTCTTTCAGCTCGTCCGGGGGGGATCCCCAGGCATTCCCAGACCATTCGAGAGACATAGTCTCTCCAATGTGTCCTGGGTCTTCCCGGGGGCCTCCTACCGGAGGGACATGCCCTGAACACCTCACCAGGGAGGCGTCCAGGGGGCATCCTAAACTAGATGCCCAAGCCACCTCATCTGGCTCCTCTCAACGCGGAGGAGCAGCGGCTCTACTCCGAGCTCCTCCCAGATGGCGGAGCTTCTCACCCTATCTCTAAGGGAGAGCCCAGCCACCCTACGGAGGATGCTCATTTCAGCCGCTTGTACCCGTGATCTTCTTCTTTCAGTCATTACCCAAAGCTCATGACCATAGGTGAGGGTAGGAACGAAGATTGACCGGTAAATCGAGAGCTTTGCCTTTTGGCTCAGCTCTCTCTTTACCACCAAGCCAGATCCCCTCAACACCATGACTGCACCTAGAAATTCTGTCCCTAAAAGTTATGAACAGAATCGGTGACAAAGGGCAGCCCTGGCGGAGACCAACCCTCACTGGAAACGAGTTCGACTTACTGCCAGCAATGCGGACCAAGCTCTGACACCGATCGTACAGGGAGAAGACGGCCCGTAACAGGGGGCCCGACATCCCATACTCTTGGAGGACACCCCACAGGACCCCCCGAGGGACACAGTCGAATGTCTTCTCCAAGTCTACAAAACACATGTGGACTGGTTGGGAAAACTACCATGCACCTTCAAAGACCCTGCTGAGGGTGTGGAGCTGGTCCACCGTTCCACGGCCAGGAAGAAAACCACATTGCACATCCTGAATCCGAGGTTCGACTATCCGGCGGACCCTCCTCTCCAGTACCCCTGAATAGACCTTACCAGGGAGGCTGAGGAGTGTGATCCCCCTATAGTTGGAACACACCCTCCGGTCCCCCTTCTTAAAAAGGGGGACTACCACCCTGGTCTGCCAATCCAGTGGCACCGCCCCAATGTCCACGCGATGTTGCAGAGTCGTGTCAACCATGACAGCCCTACAATATCCAGTGCCTTAAGGAACTCTGGGCGGATCTCATCCACCTTGCCACCGAGGAGTTTTTTGACTACCTTGATAACTTCAGCCCTGGAGATACGGGAGCTTGTCCCCAGGTCCCCAGGCCCTGCTTCCTCACTGGAAGTCACGTTGGTGGGATTAAAGAGGTCTTCAAAGTATTCCTTCCACCGATCCACAACATCCCGAGTTAAAGTCAGCAGCACACCATCGCCACTATACACAGTATTGACAGTGCACTGCTCCCCCTTCCTCAGTCGCCGGATGGTGGTCCAGAACCTTTTCGAAGCCGTCCAGAAGTCGTTCTCCATGGCCTCATTGAACTCTTCCCATGCCCGGGTCTTTGCCTCGGCAACCGCCGTAATTGCACTCCGCTTGGCCTACTGGTACCTATCTGCTGCCTCAGGAGTCCCACAGGCCAGTAAGGCCCGATACGACTCCTTCTTCAGCCTGACGGCATCCCTCACCACTAGTGTCCAGCAGCGGGTTCGGGCATTGCCACCACGACAGGCACCAACCACCTTGCGACCACAGCATCGGTCAGCCGCCTCAACAATGGAGGCACGGAACATGGTCCACTCGGACTCAAAGTCCCCCGCCTTCCCCGGGACATGGTCAAAGCTCTCCTGGAGGTGTGAGTTGAAGCTCCTTCTGACAGGAGACTCTGCCAGACTCTGTCTGTAGGGCATCCTCCCCCACCATCGGAGCCAATTCACCACCAGATGGTGATCAGTTGACAGCTCTGCCCCTCTCTTCACCCGGGTGTCCATAACATCCGGCCGCAAATCCGATGACATGACCACAATGTCGATCATCGTTCTGCGGCCTAAGGCATCCTGGTGCCAAGTGCTCATGTGGACACCTTTATGCCTGAACAAGGTGTTTGTTATGGACAATCTGAGACGAGCACAGAAGACCAATAACAAAACACCACTCTGGTTCAGATAAGGGGTCCGTTCTTCCCAATCACACCTCTCCAGGTCACACTGTTGCTGCCAACATGAGCATTGAAGTCACCCAGGAGGACGAGGGAGCCCCCAGAAGGAGCACTCTCCAGCACTCCCTCTAAAGACTCCAAAAAGGGTGGATACGCTGAACTGCTGTTTGGGCCTATGGCAGTCAGGATCCGTCCCCCCACCCGAAGGCGAAGGGAGGCTACCCTCTTATCCATCGAAGTAAACTCCAATATACAGGCACTGAGCCGGGGAGCAACGAGGATTGCCAACCTTGCCCGTCGCCTCTCACCATCGGCAACTCCAGAGTGGTAGAGAGTCCAACCCCTCTCGAGAAGACTGGTTCTA
Source organism: Takifugu rubripes (assembly GCF_901000725.2). NCBI lineage: Eukaryota > Metazoa > Chordata > Actinopteri > Tetraodontiformes > Tetraodontidae > Takifugu > Takifugu rubripes. Next base: position 5,722,895 of record NC_042305.1, read on the forward strand.
GAGTCCTTGCTATGCATTGAGGTGAGGCCGACTATATCTAGTTGGAACTTCTCAACCTCAAGCACCAGCTCAGGCTTCTTTCTCATCAGAGAGGTGACATTCCATGTCCCTAGAGCCAGTTTCTGCAGCCAGGGATCAGACCGCCTAGGTCCCTGCCTTCGGCCGCTACCCAACACACAATGCACCTGACCCCCCTTGGCCCCTCCTGCAGGTTCCCACGGAAAAGGGGCCCCCTTGTTGCTTCTTCGGGCTGTGCCCGGCCGAACTCCATGGGCAGAGGTCTGGCCACCAGGCGCTCGCCAACGTGCCCCTTCCCCAATTTTATGTCATTTTATTTTGTTTTTCCGACCATTAATATTTATACCCCCTTAAAATCTACAACTCATCATCCCAAAAAGTTTCATTTAAATATTTTGTGGGGCACCTTCTTTATAAAATGTGCTATACATATATAAACTGGATTGGATTGGCTGATCATACTATTCAGTTAGGTCATTTTTCAATAAACAGATTGACAGTATTTAGCAGCAGCTTGCCTCTAATATTGCTTCAATTTTACCCGTACCAACTTTCCAAATCCCATCCTTCCTAAATTGATAAAACAAAGGTTCTTTCTGGCACCAAAATGCAAGGACAAAAAACTTCTCCATTTTCATTGATGATGTCACAGTTTCCCCGTCCCAACGTACTAACAGTCTGGGTATCATCCCTGACAGTATTCTCTCAATCCAGTCCCATATCCATTATATTGCTCTGTCAGCTTCTTAAAATCATCATACCTCTCCCCTGTATTACGAACTGCAGACATGAATCAAGACCCTAAATGCTTACACACAAGATAGGGTGAAGTTGAAAACAAGTTTACTGAGGTCCAAGTTCTGAACAGAGCCAAAGGGTGCAGGTGAGAAACACACACAGTCAGATTGGAGCAGGCATCCGAGAGACGATCTGCTTTTTTGTAGCGTGTCCCACATGGAGAAACATCAAAGCACTTTGGGGTATCTCTTCTCTTCTCTTCTCTTCTCTTCTCTTCTCTTCTCTTCTCTTCTCTTCTCTTCTCTTCTCTTCTCTTCTCTTCTCTTCTCTGGGTGAGACGTGTGAGAGCGGAGGAGCGAGTGAGTGGAAAACCGTGCAAAAGCGCTATTTTTCCTATTCTTTCTTGTGTGCGAGTGAATGCTAGATAATATAGTTTAATTTATTGTGGTGTTTGCAAGTTTATATTAGTTTATCGAATGTTTGTGTGAGTGTGTGGGGCGGCCAACGCCGGTTTAACCGGCTTGAGTCGGAAGGTGGGAGTCAAGGTGGGTGCGGGCTCCATGCTTAGTGTGGAGGAGGTGGCGCTGGCTGTGGGCCAAAAAATTGGCCACAGCTCAATCAAATCTGCCGCCCGCATGAATAGGGTGGTGGTGTTGTTCCTTGAAAAGGTGGAACAAGTCAACAAGTTGGTGGAGATGGGGATCACTGTGGGCGGACAGTTCGTCCAGGTAACTCCGCTAACACAGCCGGTGGCACGGATTACACTGTCCAATGTGCCGCCGTTCATTAGCGATGAGTTCCTGGTACGGGAGCTGTCTCGGCATGGGAAAGTGGTGTCTCCCATCCGAAAAATGTTGTCTGGCTGTAAGTCACCGCTGCTGAGACACGTAGTGTCTCACCGCAGGCAGGTGCACATGATCCTCAACAATAGGGCGGAGGAATTTAATTATCGTTTCATCGTTTGGGTAGACGATTTTGATTATACCCTTTTTGCAACTTCCTCCGCCCTCAAGTGCTTTAATTGTAATGAGGAGGGTCATCTCGCCAGGGCTTGTCCGAGCCGCGTGGCCTCGGACGCGCAGGCGTCGGTGGCTCAGCGCGGAAGGAAGCTCCGCTGCCCCGGATGGAGCGACAGCAGAGTCGTAGATGGAGGAGAAGCGGGACGAGTTTGTGCGTGAGAGTGAGGTGAGTGGAGAGAGCAAGATTGTGGAGATGGTGGTAGAAATGAATGGTGAGAGTGGTGAATCAGGGGGGAAGGTGGATTTAACTGGGGAGGTGTGTGATCTGAGTGGTGTGATGAGTGAGGTGGTGTGTGATTCAAATGAACTGGGGGAAAATGGTGAGGTGATGGGTGAAACAGTCGAACTTGGTGAGGCAGGAGAGACTGGAGACAGGATCCAAACGGGTGAGCAGGGTACAGTGGGTCAGGTGATGGGTGGACTCGATGGGCCAGGGATAGCGGCTGGTGAACGGGGTGAAAGAGAAGTGAGCACAGGTGAGCGGGGCGAGGGAGGAGTGAGCACAGGGGAGCAAGGTGAGGGAGCAGTGAGCACAGGTGAGCGGGGTGAGGGAGGAGTGAGCACAGGGGAGCGTGGTGAGGAAGCAGTGAGCGCAGGTGAGGGCACGAGTGGCGCGTCCAAGTGGTGGCTTGTTCCCGCAAAGCGGCGGAACAAGCGGAAAAGCGCCATGAAGGACAAGGGGGGCAAGACCAGAAGGCTGGAGGATACAGCAGTAGATACAGACACCAGCGACTGCAGGTCTATATCGGACGGCAGCGAACTGTCCGGCACAATGCCAGAGGGGCAGGAAATTGACCTGTACCCCTCAAGCTTGTTTAAAAAATTCCTTACCCAGACCAAGGGCATGAAAGGTCTTGATCTGGGAACATATTTCCCTGACAGGCTCCGTTTTATCCGGTCAGCAAGCTTTTTAATTAGAAATAAGGCAACGTCAGGCCTCACCGACCCTGAAATTTACAGGCTAAGGAAACACATGGGCAAAGCAAGAAAACAGCAAAATTGAAAAAATATCTTACTGTGGTTTCTTGTACTTATTTTTTACTGTCTTTGATTTTAATCTTTTCCCTTGGCATGAACATATTCAAAATGGGAACGTTGAATGTCAACGGAGCCAGGGACGCAAGAAAACGGGCACTAGTGTTCGGCACAGCAAAAAGAAAACGCATTGATGTCCTGTTCCTCCAGGAGACCCACAGCGACTGCGGCATAGAAGCGGACTGGGAGAAGGAGTGGGAAGGACAGGTGCTGCTGAGCCACAACACCACCCTCAGTGGTGGAGTGGGCCTCCTTTTTTCAAGGTGCTTCACTCCATCGTCCCTGGAGGTGGAGCATGTGGTGAGGGGACGGTGTTTGATGGTGAAAGCGCGCCTCCAAAACCACTCCTTGGTTTTTATTAATATTTATGCTCCCACCAACGGTACAGACAGGAAGAGCTTTTTAGAAAAAATCGGCACTGTTTTAAATGGTTGTGGGGATGATTTTTTATTCCTGGGTGGAGACTTTAATTGCACCGAGTGTTTTTTAGACCGCAACCATGCAGAGCCTCATCCAGCCTCGCAACATTGTCTGAGACAGCTGGCCTATTCTCATGGCCTCGTGGATGTGTGGAGGAGGATGCACGCAGACAACAGGCAATACACTTGGTCCCACTTGAGTGAGGGTAGGATCTCCTCGGCCAGACTTGACCGATTTTATTGTTTTAAACATCATTTTAGTGTTTTTAGGAGCTGTAGCATCACGCCAGTCGGCTTTACAGACCACTCGTTGGTTTTAGGCGAAGTCGCCGTGAAGAACATCTTGCCCAAGAGTGCATACTGGCATTTTAATTCCAGCTTAGCTCAAGACAACAGTTTTAGAGATGTTTTACGGCACTTCTGGTTGGGGTTTCGAGAGAGAAAATCCGATTTTACTTGCCTAAGACAGTGGTGGGACCATGGAAAAGTAGAGATACAGCTCCTGTGCCAGCAGTATACTCTCAATGCCACGCAGGTCGATCAAAGACCTGGAGATGGAGATAGTGGAACTAGAGGCGATTGGCAGCTCCACAGGAGATCGAGGGTGTATTGAAATCCTCCAATCCAAAAAAATGGCCTTGGCCAGCCTGCTGGACAGTCAGGTACAGGGTGCACTGGTCAGGTCCCGGATTCAAGACCTCACTGAGATGGATGCTCCCTCTAGTTTCTTCTTTGGGCTGGAGAAAAAGCATGGATGGAACCTAATAATCCATTCACTGTTTTCGAGCACAGGGCGGGAACTCGTGGAGCCGGGCCAGATAAGGCAGCGAGCGGTGGAGTTATTTTCCTCCCTGTATGAGAGTGAGTATCGCAGGGATGACGGCCTGTTCCATGAGTTCTGCGGGGACCTTCCTCGGGTCTCTGAGGAGGCAAACTCGCGGCTGGACAGGCCGTTGCAACTCGATGAGCTCCACGCAGCCCTGCTCAGCATGAAGGGAAGGAAGTCTCCAGGTGTCGATGGGCTCACAGTAGAGTTCTTTAAAGCCTACTGGGACATTGTGGCCCACGACATGCTGGAGGTCTTTAATGAAAGCCTGGCCTCGGGTTCCCTGCCATTGTCCTGCAGGAGAGCGGTGGTCACCCTCCTGCCAAAAAAGGGCAACCTGCAGGAGATCAAGAACTGGCGCCCTGTGTCTCTACAGTGTGTGGATTATAGGATTCTGTCCAAGACTTTGGCCTCCAGGCTGAGGGAAGCTATGGAGCAGGTCATCCACCGGGACCAGACTTACTGTGTGCCCGGCAGGTCCATAGTAGATAATGTCCACCTAATTCGAGATGTTTTGGAAGTCCCCAGATCATTGGACGTTGATACTGGTCTCATTTCGCTAGACCAGGAAAAGGCTTTTGACCGGGTTGAACACCAGTTCCTCTGGAAGGTGATGGAGAGGTTCGGGTTCAGCCCTGGCTTTATAGCGATGATCCGCGTCCTGTACTGTGACATTGCGAGTATGCTGAAGTTTAATGGCAGTCTGTGTGCTCCCTTCAGAGTGCGTAGAGGCGTCCGGCAGGGCTGTGCCCTCTCTGGAATGCTCTACGCTCTCTTCCTCGAACCCCTTCTCTCTAGGGTCCGTGCAAACGTGGATGGCCTGTTTTTACCGTCCTTTTACAGAAAAATTGTGTTATCTGCCTACGCAGATGATCTAATAGTAATGGTGCGCAGCCAGAGGGACGTAGATGTTTTATCTAATTTAACAGTTTTATTCAACCGCCTGTCCGCGGCCAGGGTCAACTGGCAGAAGAGTGAGGCCCTGGCCGTTGGCAGGTGGACAAATGGTCTGCTGGTCCTTCCCCAGGACCTTGCCTGGCGGAGGGACGGCCTAAAGTACCTCGGTGTTTTTATTGGAGATGAAGAAACTGAAAAGAAAAATTGGCTCAACACGTTGGAAAAGGTAGACGGAAAAATTCAAAAATGGAAATGGCTCCTCCCTCGCATGTCGTACAGAGGCAGAACTCTTGTCCTCAATAACCTGGTGGCCTCTGTGCTCTGGCACCGGCTCAGTTGCATGGAGCCACCCTCGGGGCTACTAGCACAACTGCAGACCTTCTTTTGGGACGGCATGCATTGGGTCCAGCAGGGGGTGTTGTACTTGCCCAGAGAGGAGGGAGGACAGGGCCTCATCCACCTGGCCAGCAGGACCGCCGCTTTTAGAATACCGTTTTTACAGAGGTTTTTAACAGGGCCGGCGGACCTAATGTGGAGAGATGTGGCCAGATGTGTCTTCAGACGGGTGAGTAACTTGGGGCTGGATGATGCTCTGTTTTTATCTGACTTTAAATTTGCAAAGTTAAATGGGCTACCTCTTATCAAAGTGTTGTTAAGGCATGGGCCCTTTTTAAAGTTGAGAAAAGAACCAGCTCTGAATCTCTGTATTGGCTGCTAAGGGAACCCACGGTGCACGGAGCCAGGCTGGATGTCTCGGCCGAAGCCCCGCCGAGGCTGACGGCTGCACTGTGGCGGACCCGGATCCTACTCCTCCAGCACGTAGTGGCCGTGGCAGGGCCAGACCTAACGGGCGCGGAGGCAGTGGGTTCCCTGTTAGGCATCCGCTCTACCCAGGCAGCTGAGGGGGTGCTTCGGCTATGGAGGAACAGACTCAGCACGAGAGAGAGGCGTATTCTTGAGGACTACGGCCAGGGGACCGAACCCGACAGCGAGGACCCCTTCCCGGAGATCAGGCTGGTTGCCCACCTCGGGAATCTAGACGGTCCTCTCCTCAGACCAGCAAAGACCTTCTCCCTGGTAGCAGTCGATAAGAAGACCCTATACAACGACTGTGTGAGGGTACTAAACAGGAGAGGACTGTCGAACAGGAGCACCAGCATGTGGGCCGATCGACTGGGAGGGGATGGAGCCCGCCCCTGCTGGAGGGTCCTTTACAAGCCGCCCCTGAAGAAGAGGACCGGGGACCTCCAGTGGAGGATCCTACATGGGGCTGTCGCCTTGAACGCTCTCCTCTCCAGAATGAACACTGCTGTGTCGGACCAGTGCCCGTTTTGTTCCGGGCGAGAGACTGTGGTCCACGCGTACAGTGAGTGTGAGAGGCTCACTGTACTTTTTAATGTCATGAAGGGTGTTTTTAATGGTTTTAAGGAAACCTTTTCTATTAGAACTTTTATTTTTGGCGCAGGTTACAACTCAAAAGCCGCTCGCAACAAGTGGCAACTCCTGAATTTTATCTGTGGTGAGGCAAAAATGGCAATTTACGTCTCCAGGAAGAACAAAATTTCAAAAACTGGGGATAGTGAGGCCGCCTCTGTATGGCGCTGTAATGTCCGGTGCAGGCTGACGTTGGAGTTTGGGTTTTATAAAATGATGAACGACCTCGGCAAATTCCAGGACATATGGTGTCACAAAAATGTTTTATGCACTGTGACAGAGGATCTTTTGCACTTTGCACACCCCCTGGTGGGATAAATTGTATTGTATTGTTGATTTCTTAATATTTATTTATTTATTTATCTATTTTTATTGTGGTTGGTGGTATCATTATTATTATAACTATTGTTATTGTTATTATGATTACTATTATTATTGTTATCATTATTATTATTATTACTATTATTGTTCTGTGGGTTTTCTAAACAGTGCGTTTTGTGGCCCTGTGTAAATTTGTGAATTAAAGTATTTTGTAAAAATCAAAATCTCTTCTCTCCTCTCCTCTCCTCTCCTCTCCTCTCCTCTCCTCTCCTCTCCTCTCCTCTCCTCTCCTCTCCTCTCCTCTCCTCTCCTCTCGACTCTCCCCCAGCAGCAATGGAGATGTCTTAAAAAGCAACATATTTGAGTTTAGCATCATCATTTTCAGAGAAGTGCACTAACAGTACTGTTTTTTATTGCAGGATTCTGAGCCACAACAAAATCCATGCTCTGAGAAATGGATCATTCCTTGGACTTAATTTTTTGGTGAAACTGTGAGTACTCTATTGTTATAGCTATTATTTCTGTTCTGCAGACATCAATATATACATTTCATATAGATGCGGCTTTTAAGAGATAAAATCGGATGAAAAACTTGTAGCTTATCCTGATGGACTTTGTAAACAGGTAAATGCTTCTGTTTTTGGGAATTGTCAGCTTCTTTCCAGCAAAGAGAATGCTACAGCCAGACCGGCTATAATGGCATTTAGTATGTTGAAACATTCATGGAAATACACTACAGTCCATTATCAAGGAAGCCTCCACTCCTCTAGATAAGAAAATGCTTTGAGTTTACATTCAACAATTTATTTATAACAATTTAGACAACAACAACTTGTAATTAAAAGTCCTGGAAATATTGGTTGAAAAGGAGTTAATCAGCCTCATTTAACTCATTGAACAATATCAGCCTCTGCTGGCTCATGGACACGCTGGTGGAGGTCTGGTCTCGCACTCTAACCACACATCTGCGCTCATGCTAAAAGTGCTTTCTGGTAGGAAAAATGCTAGGTTGACATTCACTGGCACAGTGCTGAAAGGTTTTGAAATGAAGGTAAGTTTACAATTAACCCTTTGCATTTCATAGTTTAGTTTTGGCTGTCTTGTTCTCCCATTTCGGTTTGTCTTATTGGGCCTTATTTCCATCATTGCCTCTACATATGTTCATCATTTTGGAGCAGTAGTGAATAGTTACTGTTATTATGTGGTGTTATAATCAAAGGCCAGGTCATGAGGTCTGAGTAAATGCACATCAAGGATTTACACTGCATTCTTTCCTGAAGAGGAGAAACACACTGCTAAATTTATTCTCATACAATCTCACTCTTGGACTGTGATCTTTCCTAGTATAGAAATGTTCTCATTTTCCTTTCCAGTTAAAGGTTTTTGGCTAACAGACACAGTTGAGCTGTGTGATCTGTCTGATCTGTGGGTGCTGATTGAGGAAGCCATCGAGTGTTGTTCAGTCAGCAGTCAGCATACTGTATACAGCCCTTTCTTTGGAGTAAACCTCCTCAGTCTGCTGCCTTGATAACTTGCCAATCCACCCAGTACAGCAGAGCTTTTTTTCTGGACTACTGTCAATTTTAAACAAATTTGCTACATTTTGATAAGGCAATACTGTACTGTTCAGAAGTCTTGTTAGAGGACTAGTGGAGTCAAACTCGGCTTCTACATTACAACTTGCCATCCCCAAAATAGCCAGTGAAGTTTGGGAATTGAATTAAGTATATTGACCAAATTATTACATTGAATTATAAATATTAGAACTTTCCTGATTATAAGATTAAAAAAAGACATTGTTGCTCCTTTATTTATTCCGCTCTTAACAGGATTTTAGTTTTGATTATTTCTGACTGCTGAAGATATATAAGATAACTGTTTGTCATACTTAGTAAAATTGTACAAAATTGTCTTGTCCTTTGTTACCAGCTACTACTACACTACTTCCACTCAAAATACCTCTATGTGTCTATGGTTGGCTGCAGACACCAACAGGCATTTATTACAGTACTTGGGCTGCTATATAAGCATATCCACTGCTGTACACACACCCCTTTTTTATGAGACCTCGCTGTGCCAATACCAAGCCAGGACCCTTATGAGTTTTGGACATATCCCGGCAGTCTTCTCTGATTAGAGTCAGTGTAATGAGAATAATGAGCAAGGAGGGCTGGGGCAGTCTTGCTCTCATCCAATTAGGGCCCAATGCACCATAGGACACAGGACAGGCAAGGCATGAGGGGCCCTCATTCTGAGCTCTGTTCACCCAACAGGGAGAGAGAGCAGAGAGCAGCAGTGATAATGGATAAAGGAATAGCAAGCTGCTCGCTTAGCTTGCTTGTAATTAATGCTGGTTGAGCAACAAGAATTAAAGCTGCAGGCAACATTGTTTGGGAGCAGAAAATTTCACACAGGGCTTGCTTCGTTTTACTAGCAGGTGGGATTATGTCTGTAAGAGAATATTACTGTGTGTACATATATACAGTATATCACTGAGGCTAAAATCATTAAGAAAACATTGGGGAGGTGAGCTTGCACTGTTTTGTTTTGTATTTGCTTCTAATGTCAGCAGTATTGGCATTATGCAATATTGCATAGTGCAACATTCACATAGTACACTCCAAATATGAAGACTTTTGAAGGGTGCTATAGCTAAAAACAAATATGGAAATTTACATGTGTTTGGGTCAGAATTTTGGTCAAACATACATGGGTGACAACAATTTTTCCATTTCTGGTAGGACATTCAAAAGTTGAATTTTCACAATAGTGTCTTAAACGTTTTGTTGGCCTCTTCACCCCATTTGAGGTGAATATGCTCAACACACATGGAGCAGGCTATCACAATGCAAACCATGACATTTCCAACCAGCGGGCAGGACTATATCTATTACTGCAAATTATAACATATATTTGTCCAGGCCGAGACCACAGAGATATGATCTTTGACCCTGGTTCTACAATGCACATCTAAGTTACAGCCACTTCCTGTTTTATGGTGAGAGATGAAAATTTACCTGTCTACCACACCCCCACCTGCTTATCAAAATTTAAAGCTTCATAATATGTATAATATGTAAAATATGAAGACAATCCAATCAAATCTCTAAGAAAAATCCTGCAAAAACAAGAGAGCCTTGCACCAGTTGGGGCCGGGGTCCTAATTAAAGGAAGTTTGCATTGAAATCATTAAGATACATTTTGTATGAGCTTGTGCAGGCAAGTTTTAGGAACATCTCTGCATGATGGAAAACATACACTCTCAATGTAGTGCATTTAAAAATACTCAGACCAATTCATTACTTGTTTTGATAAAATCAAGTTTGATACAGGGAGGCGGCCCACAGAGTCATTGCCCAAATCACTCTATTCTGAGCAGCTAAAGGTTAGCGAGTCCCTTATTGATGATAGTAAAGGAGTGAGAGAAGGAGGGAAAGACCAAGAGAGATAGTGGAGGAAAAGACTATCTTGAAGAATATCTTGAATTAGAGATTCTCGTATGTGGGAGACAAACAACATTTCCACACAAATTAAATTACTTTAAAGTTGGTGGGGAAGCAAGAAGTGGGCACATAAACATAGTGGAGATGGTGTGTATATACAAAAGACCGTCTCCTGGTTGACATCATACCAATCCACCATACTGTGCACGGGCCATTGGACTTTGTTTAAGTAGTGTCACCAAATGAGAGTGCATGACATTATGGCGTGGAATGGGTGAGGAAGGGGTTAAGCATGCTTTGAGTGGAAACAGAAACAGGAGGGGGGCTTCTTTAGTTGATAGGTTCCAGATGTCTCTTTCAGATAAAGTGAAGGAACAGGACATGATGGTGTTGTGAACATGGCTTAGTCATGGCTATAAGAGTTTATTAAAACAATGGAAAAACCACCGTAAACCCATTAACAAAATGTTAAATTTACATGCAAAAGTCTCACACACATTAATACAGTTTCAAAGGTATCATCCTTTCAGAGGCACTGAATTTTTCACTCTTATATATCTTTCTTTCTTCGATCTTACTTATCCCCCAACACATACACACACACACAAACACGAACGTACTTCCGATTGTTTCTTAAAGTTTATTTTTAACTCTCCCCTCTCCCAGTTCAACGTTTCTCCCCTTCCCATAGTAGATGTTATAGTCCACCTACTGTTTGAGCATTAATTGGCAGCCATTCAATGATAGATGAAGTGTGTTTGTTCCTGTTTCCCTTCTAGCCATTGAGAGTGTTGTGTATTGTTTGAACCCAGTGTTTATTCAGAAAGGCTTTGAGGCTACTTTAGATTGTTTAACAGAATATAACTGTCAACTGTTTCCAGCTTTTCACTTTTCAGAAACCTGTTTTTATGGACTGTGTTGTGGCTATTAAACTGGCATATACGGTAGTATGTTATGATCTAGAGTTCATCTGACTAATGCCATATATTGACTTTGATACTTTATGATCACTTTAAAACGAGCAGCTTTGTAAATTGATAAAGCTGCTCCACCACCATTATTTAAAAGATTGAAGAAATAATGGTGACAGATTTCCTCTTTTGACCAAAGAAATGCATCATTAAAAAAGAAACATTAAAATGGAAATAAAATATTTCTCATTAATTCTACTAATAGACCTTAGGTTGATGTTGCTATTGATTTTGTAGCATTTGAAATTGTAGCATTTGTTTGAATATAATATAGTGGATGATTGAGTGTTCATTGTGTAGTTTTGAAGGGGAATATTTTGAATGGCTGGCAGCACATTACATAAATATACTAGAATGGTGTTATTTGTACCTTTGACGTCATGGCTGCACCATTTGTTGCCAGATGACAAAAGTTGATTAGGTAATATTCGTAATTCCAAGAGAGCTCAGGGGAGGGGCTTGTGTTACAGGGCCCCATTGTAAGCTTGTGTCCTGACAGAAGTGTGCACAGCCAAATGTCATGTCACTCTGAATTCTGGCTAGCAAAGTAGCACAAGCTTGCAAAATTAACAGCAAATGAAACGAAAAATTAATGAGGCATGGGCTCTGCATCCTGACAAAAAATGACATGCAAAACAATGATGGTTTTCTCACAGCTGTTATTTGCTTTGCATTATCATAGAAGTGCAAATAAATGGTTGTAATTGGTCTAGTAATGCTTTCTATTTCCATTTTTAAAAAATCAAGAAATTCTTGATTTCAGTCTGCTGGTAATAAGCCAGCATTTCAGGCTTCCGGTCATTTTCCCAGTACCCTCCAGGGCCATGGCTAAAATGTTTTACGATTACTATCCTCTTGCTGCCATAAAGACATGTCTCTACTCTCCTGACTACATAGGGGCCGGGTGCCCATCCCTTAAACCTACAGTGAAGTAACTCTTCAGATTGGGCAAGGCCCATTACCATTATAAACTTAGAATGGGTGAGAATTAAAAATAGATTCTTATTGGCAGCTGCTGCTGTTAGCCCATCTGTAGCAAACAGTGGCCACTTCTGTGTCCGGAAGCAGGATTGAGTCTGTATAGGTCACTTGTGTGGGGTGGATAAAGTGCTGCACTCCCAAAGTTACTGAAAGAGCACACAACAATCATGCACATGTACACAATGTACACCACAATTAGTAAAAGTGAGGTACATGCTGCTGAAGATAATTTAAAAATTGTAGTGCTTCTTTGGAGTGTTCCGTCTATTGCATAATTCTTCTGCCTGGAGTAACCTAGAGAAAGCTGTTGTCATCGGTATCAAGGCCACTGAACTATGAAGCTGCTGTCAGGCTTTGGTTCTTTCTATTACAGATGGCACACAGGCAGTCATTAACTGCTGTATAGGAGGACTTCCTAAAGCTATATTTTCTGCATGCAGTATGTTTGAAATATGGTTGGCAGGAAATCTGAGGTTGATATAAGGATGAGTGAAATTGATCCAACTCTGTATGGAATACTTGATTTGAATATATTTATTTTCAGGTACCATTGAGCAAGGTAGTGAACCCCCAAATGGTCATGTAGGTCCCTGCAATGAGCTGGTGACTCGTTTAGGGGAGTATGCTTCTTTTGCCCATATACAGCTGGGATAGACTCCAGCACTTCTACCCCCAAGACCCCAAAAGGGATATAGCAGTAAAGGAAAACAAACAAATACTTTACTAAAATACTTTAATTTCCAACACATTAAATAATATTTGATTATACTTCCTTTTTTTCCTCCATGTCCTCCAAGTAAAGATAGAAAGGAACACAGCTAAATTCTCCATCAAAAAGTTCACAAAATTTTAAGACCTTTTATCTACCATCCATCCATCCATCCATCCATCCATCCATCCATCCATCCATCCATCCATTCATTCATTCATTCATTCATTGATTCATTCATTGTCAGTTTAGTGTTTTAAAAATCCATCCACACTCCTGTCATCTGAAATTGTTTTCATTTCCTGTAACATGTAATTATGGTGTCACAAATATCAGGGAAAAGCAAAGCCAAATGACACTGCTTAACTGAGAGGGAAATGTTTGATTGCATTGTATTAAGTAAATTGTCTAATTTTAACTATATTCCTCGTTTGATATGTAGATGCTTTATATGACCACCAAGTGTTAAACTTTATCCTCAGTATTCCTATACTTTCAATCTTGTTTATATTTTTAAGTTCAACATCTTCAACTACATGTCTGGGTCCATATATGAAGGTCAGAATCCCACATTCCACACATGATATAATTTCAGTCATTTTCAATTTAAAACTCTTTTCAAGAGTCACAGAGTGTTGTTGGTACATTGTTGTTGGTACATTGTTAAGGAGATGGGCACAGTTCAGCTTTTTTAATGTGAAGCTTCACAGTGTTTCTATCATTGTAATCTACTATGTACGTAATCCAATTGTAAGCAATGGTGCAACAAGCGTGTGGACACAAAGTGAAATCCTACATTTTTGCTGTCAACTAAATTCTTATCATTCTGCACAATCCTTGGTGTGGTCTTGCATACCACAATGGCATCTTGGACATATTCAAGAAAGATGAGAAAAAATACCTAAAATGCAGCCATACCAGTGATGTTTTCTTGCTCTAAATTCTAACAAATTAAATAGTATTGAAGTGTCTGATGGAAACAATGACTTTCTTTAGGATGAAGGGTCACACCACAGCCCATTCCAAATACCATCGGTCTTTTGAGACATCTTGAGCCCACTATTCCCACCTGGGCAATAAGAAATTTAATTTGAATTTGAACCAGTGATGAAAGTGATGAAAATCGGCTTCTGGCTGAAGAACTCAACTCACAAGTAATGTGGTGGACAAGACAAGGGAGAGAAAAGGGCAGCAACAGTATAAAATTAGCCCCTCAAAGGTCATTCATCACGGGATTACTAATTTTTAAACAACCTCAAAAATGACAGAAACTCTTGCAGTTTCGCCTTCATTTATTCATATTGTTTATCTGCATTGAAAGGCCAGGATTTTGAAAGGGGTTTTGCACAAATCTGCAAACATACCACTCTAAAACTCAAAAGCATGTTAAATCAATATAAAAAGAAGCTATAAAAAGAAGCTATAAAATGAGTTTTACAGTGTTGTGGATACGTTTTTTATTCAATAGAAACAAATGTATAAAATAGCACAACGGGTACCCATATCGATGTATAACATTTGTATCTTTCATGCTTGTGTCTGTCCTAGTTTGGAACAATTCCAGCCCACAGTTTTTCATTCTTGTCATTCACATCTGCTCTCTCAACAAATTACTATACAAGAAATGTGTAGTACTCACCAAGATGAGTTTGTTAGATTAATTTAAATGTGTATAATGCAAGATTTAAGTGGAGGAATTAACTTTCATATATGTAAAATTACCTCAAAGGAAAGTGTCAATCTGATCTCTTTATCGACATTGTTACTCCCTTTATTGGTATTTATTAATCCCTTTATTTTTACTGCTCATTTAGCTAATATTTTCTCTACCTGCAGGGATTTGAAGCACAACCTAATCAGCAGAATCATGCCAGGAGCTTTTTTAGGCCTTTCAAAGCTTCGGAAACTGTAAGTAGACGTAAATGTGACTCACATTTTTTTGGGGGTCAGTACATTAAAGATGGTAATTATGGGCCACACCAGTTGTCCTTTTAACATTTCACCATAAAAATCCATGAGGAAGTAAGTCAGCGAGGTGAGCGGTCAAGATGGTTGCAACATAGGTGCTTATCTGTCTTTTCGCTCTGACTGGTCACTTAAAAGGTTTGTGCTTAAACAACCAATTTAGTATCAATACTCATATTAGGTGGCATATGAGTAATATTATTGTTGAGTTGAAAGCAACCCTAATTCCAGAATAATAATAATATTAAGATACAGGGTTATAATAGTTATTTGGACCTTTTATTGTCTTCATTTAGCTCCAAAACAGTGCTCAAAGCTTTGATTTTCCTTATTTCTTTAACATTTCTCAAGTTATGCTACAAGTGCTTTTACAATGGACAATTCACCATTAATGCAAAGCTAAAGGTAACTTTCTCCACACTTATTGGATTGATTGATTGCTTGATTGCATGCTTGCTTGATTGATTGATTGATTGATTGTTTTTTTGTTTGTTTGAATATACAACATCTTCACTGAGACATAAGTTGTTTGCATGTTACTTGGGGCCCTAATTGATTTCATTTCAAGTTTGATATATTGTTGAATGTGAAAGGAAATGGGTCTCCTTTTCCCTTCTTTCTCAAAGTCCCAGCCACTATAGGAACTTTGTAACTGAAACAATGCTGTTACAATATAGTCAGTTCTATAAATAGTTAAAAGCTTCTGTCTGAACTAAAACCAGATTTCCCTTCTCTCAAAATCATGTTAGGTAAAGCTAAAATCTTTATCATTACCATTTTGTGTGAGCCAGTTTAGAAGGCTATAAATTACCCATCAAATGAGGGTTTTTTTTCTAGTATCAAGTTGTTTAAAGATGATACTGTTTTCTCAAATATTTTCTCTTCCTATGTTTTATGGATTTTACATTTTTACATTTATTATCATGTCACTAAATGTTACTATAAAAAGAGATATTGTTCTGCAGTGGAGAACTGATGCAGATTTAAATTCGAATTGTGCTTTCCAAAACTGGATGTAAAAAAAAGCATGTTAAAAAAAAAAAACACACAAGATAATTTTGTTTTAACTCTCTCCTAAAAATTGGCTCGAAAGGGTACCACCTCATTCTAACTTCACTTTTTAACTTTAACAATCTTTCAATACATTCAGTTGTTCCAGTTCATTTGGAGTCCAGTGACTGCATCTTTTCATCTGCAGAGGTCCACTACACAGCTGCAGACATCCCTTCCCCCTGCCAGATCCATCCTTAAATCAAGAAAACTCATATTTGCATTTGAATAGACACACTAAGCCTATAATTGCCATAAAACACATAGTACTAGCTAGATCATTTTGCTGCAAAGCACAACTGTGTCCCCAGACACCACAAACAAATTAAAAATCACACACACAAAAATGTGTTTAATCTGCAATGGAACTGCAGTAGCATCTTTCAGTTGCTGCCATCACGAGTCGATCCTGATCCCTCCCTGGGTCTCCTCCATCACTGGCCTCCCTTTATTCAAGTCAATTGCTAGCTCCTCTGGGTGGACCACCCCGTGCCAGTTCTGTGTGCTTTTTTTGCAGCTCAAAATGTACAGAAATTCATTGTCAGCACAAAACAAATCCTTCACTTCATTTGATAATCGCTATTTAGGCCACACAAAAGTAACTTCCCAGACTGCAATAGAGTTTTATATATTCTTGTGTTTTTGCATCCAGAGATGTGCAAGGGGCCGTCGCTGCAAGGGAAACAAAAAAAGGGGAAATAAACACATGTTTTGGACAGCTCTCTGGTGTGTAGAGCATCGCAAAATCTGCCCCGACTAAAGTTGTCCACCAAACTCGGATGTGCACGGTAGAAAATAGACCCAGCTTGTATCCCCACTGATGACAAGCCTATGCTAAAGTTCAGTCCAGTTTATAAACTATTTAGTTAGCTTTCCAACAGGAAAATATATGCATGTTTGATTACAAAATATCTAACTGCTGCAGGAAATGTTAAAATTACACATTTTGTAAAATTAGGAATAATGTAATTATTCCATGCTTAGGGCTGCTTTATTTGGTGATTTCCTCCAAAATTTTAGAATAATTGGAGATCCTAGATTGGCACTGAATGTGACTATCCTTGCTTTACAAGAAGCATTTAACAGAAAATGGATGGATGCATCGCAAATTTATTAACGACAAAATATCACAAGTATTTCTGAGATTATTCCACTTGCTTTAAAAATAATTAAAGCATTCCCTCATTTTTTCCTGCTTTTTTAGTGACTTGTCCAACAACCGCATTGGCTGCCTGACTGTGAATGTATTCCAGGGATTAACTAATCTCACAAAACTGTAAGAGAAGGATACGATGATTTTATTAAAATATTGTTTGCACTTTAGAGGTACTCGATTGAGTTACATTTGAATGTGTGTGTTTTGTTAGGAATCTCTCTGGCAACATCATACCAACCATTGATCAAGGAGTGTTTCAAGAGCTGCCATCCCTTAAACTAGTGTAAGTGTTAAAATGTTGGCCAGCCAACAAATTCACAGCACGCATATCTGAAACAATGTATGTAACAATGATGTAATTTGAACTAACATTACGTCTAAAGAATTAATGAGAGGAATAAGAAACAGAAAATGCCGGGGGAAAAAACAAAATAGTGTGGCTGAATCTCTGGAGTATGTCATTAGAGTTGTAACATCTCCAGTGAACATCTCCTCAGGAACTTTAACTCAGACTTCCTGACGTGCGACTGCAGCCTGCACTGGGTCCCCAGGTTCTTTCACAGCAGTTCAGCCCGTTTGGGGGAAGAAACCCTGTGTGCATTCCCCAGAAGTCTCAGGGGAAAACAGTTGCGTGGACTCAAAGAAAACCAGCTGAGTTGTGGTAAGATTATTTGAATAATGCAGTTTAACACTTTGCTACAAAGAACATAGTTATGTGTTTTATTACGCTCGCTGTGTCTGAAAACACACTCGTTCCCTATTCACTACTCACTACATGGGGGACATGGATTGAGTGAACTACGTAGTGCACTGAATTTAAAATGATCATTCAGACACTTCGGCGCACGCAAAATGACGTCATGGTGTCGCATAATAATTACGACCCCGGTCGACGGTAAAAGTGGCCAGGTCCATTTAATTATTTTAACGCATCCGAAATACATTCAGCGGTCATTTTATGAAAATGCAATATTTTACCCTATAATTAACTTTATATAATAAATACAATATTAATGTCAATAATAATAAAATAATAATTACTTATTACCTAAAATAATTGGTGTCCCTTGATATTTTCAAGCCAAGACGTGATGGCACATTCTCAAGTCATATTCCACTGCAGGGAAATCATTTAATAAAGCAATTTTTCATCACGAAATGGCTCCAGAGCTACTTTTCATCTTTGTAAATATTATTTTACTGAGATCCTGTCGCCTGGTGATTCCGAAGAACAATTTTAAGTGAGGGAGTGGGGGGCAGTGAAGGCTGATTGATTTTTTTTTTTACACATTTATGTTGTAATATTTTACGATGATCATATTGGACCCTTACTGAAAACAATTGTAAACTACACCTTGATTTCTTATTTCCCAAAAATTTCATATATCAAACCGCACAGTGGAAATTATGTTTTTTTTTAAAAAGTATCCCATCAGCCTTTACGGTGTCATGTGATACCGTAAGGGCTGATGGGATACATTTCCGAGTTAGGGTGCATCGGTTGTACACTACTTTTCGCAGTGCATTGTGGGATACATTGAGTGCACTAGATAGGGTACAGCGATGCTAAGAATTCGGACACTATTTCAAAATGGCGTCCACACTATTGAGCGCACTATGTAGGGTATAGGGGGTGGTCTCGGACACAGCAAATGACTTTTATTTACTGCATACTACACATACTACAAAAATAGTCCCAATTGTTTTATTGCTTTCTGCTACTATTTAAATACTGAATAGATAAATGGGTTTTAAAAAAGCTACTTTAGGAAATATTTGGCCAACTTTGAACAGTTTTATCTTTTTTCATCCTGTCCATGCCCAGGTGGACCTCTAGAGCTACACACTCTGTCACTCCTTCCATCCCAACATCAGGTGGTCTTTAAAGGTGATCGGCTGCCCTTCCACTGCACCGCTGCTCTGGTGGACAACATTACCACCATACACTGGCATCACAATGGTAAGCTGGTAACCTCAGATTCAGAGATAGGGGTCCAGCTGGAGAGCAGCGTGATGCATGACTGCACTTTTATTACCAGGTACTGAATGTCCGATACTCATTGTTTATGTGCATGATGTATGTTTTTGTATAAATGAACTGTACTTAAATGCATTTCTATTGTCTAATGAGGCATGTACATATTTTACCCAGTGAACTTATTATAGTCAACGTACAAGTAGAGGCCAAAGGAGTATGGGAATGTGTTGTCTCTACTGGCCGGGGCAATGCTTCTTCCAGTGTTGAAATAGTAGTCCTGGAGAATAACGCCTCTTTCTGTCCAGAGGATAAAATTGTCAACAATCGTGGGGAGTTCAGGTTTGTTAAAGATGCAATGATTGTTTTGTTTCACTGGGGGGCTTGAGTTCTCATGCCAGTATTTAATTTCCAGGTGGCCCAGTACTCTGGCAGGCATCACCTCCCATCAGTACTGCCTGCAGCTGCACTACCCCTCCTTGTCTATTGAGGGAGGCATTGAGCAGAAAAAGGCCTCCCGATACTGTGATCGTTCTGGAAAGTGGCAGGAGGGGAACTACACAGACTGTCACTATACAAATGGCATCACCCGTGTCCTACATACCTTCATTTTAGTTAGTATTCCTTTGCGCTTTACTATACACAATAATGAGTCCATTTTACATTGTCATATTCTGGTTTTCTCTTAACTTTTCACTTAACAGATGCCCATCAATGCTTCAAACTCTGTAACTGTGGCACACCAGGTGCGGACATACACCATGGAGGCAGCAGGCTTCACTGATTCTGTGGATGTATTGTATGTTGCTCGAATGATGGAGAGGTTTATGGAATATGTCAGACTGCTGGGAGAGGTGAGAATTTCTATTTTTATTTTTGAAAAATTATGCATATTGGTGTGAGTTGTTTCTCATTTCTTCGTATTATACTGTTTACCCAGTTGCCTGAGGTGTTGGTTGAGATGGGGAGTAACCTGATGCAGGTGGATGACCAGATTCTTAGTCTGGCCCAGAGAGAAAAAAAAGCCTGCAGCTCCATTGTCTACTCTCTAGAGATGCTTGCATGGCCTCAGCTCCACAGCCATGCTCAGGACTTCACCATGGTACAAACAAGTGCAGTTATATATCATTCTTGCTGTCTGCCAGAGCCAGTATGAAATACCAGGGTGAGCCTTTTGGTTCATAGGACCCTATTGGGTCTCATCGGGAATGTGGCAAAAAGCTGTTTATTTACAGGTCAGCAAACCATATTCATTGGGGTTGTCCCCAACTCTGACAATTAGGGCTTCTCCTTCTCCCTCCCTCTCCTCCTCCCTGGGCCCCAACTGGAGGAAACTCTTGTGCGTGAATGTTTTGGAGCTACGTATAGTACACTTAACCCTCAGGCACTTCCTGACTGGGTCTTGTCCTTCCCTGATGGAATGACTCAGTCATTCCCTATGAGAGTCTCAGATGTTCCTGCAGTAGGCCTCACCTTGCTTTGTATGTCTCAGTGCAATGCATCTGTAAGGGGTTCATAACACAGCTGCAGACATGCCAATTGCCCCCTTCAGAGAAGTGTAAGCCGAACCCAACTATGGTTTTCAATGATACAGGTAAAGCAGAGCAGTTATTGACTAGTTTGCCTTAGACACAATTAACCCATACTCACAAGATGCCTTGGTGCATTCTTGGCCAGACACCCTTCTTAAGAGAATATTGCAATCACACGATGGTGCTGGTGGCTCCCTCTTGGGAAGACATTCTTTCCTTCCTGATCTGTTTGCTTCACAACAGAGCGCCTCTGCCTCTCCTTCTCAGGCAGGATCTCCTGTCATAGCTAGAGGGAAGTGTTTGGCATCCTCACCTGGGGCACCTCCAGTTGCATGTCTGGCCCCAGTACCTGTTCTGCTCAGATATTTGCAGACATTGCTGGATAAAGATCTTGCAGCCTCTAGATTGAAGCTGTATGTTGCTGCTATGTCTCTACCTATCTGCTCGACATACGTTTGTGGATGGTCGACTCGTGGGGTCACATTCTCTGGTGAGCAGGTTCCTTAAGGGTAAACTTCTGTTGTGGCCTCCACATACTCTTTGAGTGTGTTCTAGGGATTTGCTTGTTGTCCTAGAGGTCCTTATGTTCTATTTTTTTGAGCCACTTGTGCGTGCTGACCTTAGGCAGTTGTCTGGCAAGTCTGCTCACTCTTGCATCTACCAAGCGGGATCGTGAGCTTCATGAACTGTCTTTAGCAAGGGACTGTTTGCAGTAGCATCTCACATTGAGATTTCTGCTTTGTTCTGTAAGTCCAACGCCCTACTTCCGTGTCAAGAACGGTACAAAAGCAGTGCCCTGTCCAAGCAGAGGGTCTCATATTGGGTTGTTAATGCCATATCCAATGCATACAGGCTAGGTGGCCTCCAGATTTCCTGGCCAGGAGCATCTCCATGTCATGGGCCAACTTGAGCGGCGCTTCACTGACTGTGCTGCAGCTTTGTGGGCTTCTTACTCGACCTTTGCCTACTTCTACAGAGTGAATGACGCCACTGCCAGTTCTCTGGTGACAGCTGTGTTTTCTGTTGCTTCACTCAGTCTCACTCAGTCTCCTTGAGTGTCCTCATGGCCGTGTATAGTTCATCCAGGTAGTTAATACTAGCTCTGGCAGTCAGGAAGAATTCAAATGAATGAGTTATGAATGTAATTAAGGTTGTATGAATTTTCAATGACCTCCAGGGAGTGTCACTCAGAATCTCATTGAGAAGATCCTTTAAGAAATATATGCAGGGTGCCAGCCCCCTTTATCAGCTTGCATGCGCACCCAGGTCATGGGACTTTGTTGGTATAATGTCTCGATCTGCATATTTGCATGTTCATTAGATGTAATAAATAGTCTTCCCTGCTAATAACAGGTGAGCATTGTTAATTAAAAATGACTTGGTCCAAGACTTTGTTGAAAAAATCCGTGCTGAAAATGTGTTATTTTGAAACGCATACAGGTGTCCAGGAACATCGTGATGGAGGCCCACCTAATCCGAACAACCCACTTTATTGGAATAACTTGCACTGTATTTCAACATCATGAGGTCAGCCAGGGATTGTTAGAGCTGGCTCAGGATGAACAACTTAATTTTCGTTGCAGTACTGGCTCACATAACACCTCACTTATAAATTTTCCCCTAAAGGTAAAACATCACCATCTGCATCCTGCAAACATTAAAGCTTACATTCCAACATTATGTACAATCTATTTCCATTTGTACCTGCTTTCTTTGTAATCGAGACATTTTTTTCCAGAACACTGTTGCACTGGCCTCTGTGACTCTCCCAGCTACTCTCTTCCCTCCTGATGTCCCTGCTGACTGTAAACTACAAGTTGTAGCTTTCAGAAGTGGTAGTTTTTTCCCTATTTTTGGAAACTCAAGCAGAACCAGAACACATTCTCGGCAACTTAGTGTCAACACTCCTGTTATCTATGTTGGTTTGGGTGAGGATGAAGATGTCATTTTTTTCTTATCACAGCAATATCAATAACAAACTCAGTACCGTATTTTCACGACCATAAGGCACACTGTAATAAAAGGCGCAGTCTCAGTTATGGGTGCTATATCTGTATTTAAAACATACATAAGGCGCACCGTATTATTAGGTGCATGCTAAAACATACAGTAAAAAATGACAACGGAAGTAAAACAGTGAGTTTCGACACGTTTATTGAACAAAATATTAATTCTTCCGCCACAAAACCATCAAAGTTTTCATCTTCTGTATCTGAATTATACAGCTGCGCTATTTCAATGTCCAACATCCCGAATTCCTCTTCTTCATCATCTGAATCAGACTCACCGACCGGTTCCGCTTCAGCGTTGATGCCGACTTTTGTGAAAGCTCTTACAATACATGAAGACGGTATCATAGCCCATGCGTCTACAATCCACCCGCATATGGTGGCATAACTTGCCTGCCGCTGCCTCATAGATGTGGCTGGGCGTAATCCGCGGGCAGCCGCTGCGCAACAGTTGTCCTTGAGCGTATGGAGAGATGCCACCTCCTCACCAAGATCGACCTCCTTGGAAGTGCTCAATGTCCATTTCTTCAGCAATCGCTTTGGCCTTTGGTGACAGTAGAGACGCCCCTTCCAGTTGTTTGCTGTCCCGAAACCAACTGTTCTACTTGGTCTTTCAGCTCGGGCCACCTTGATTTGTTCCCGCGGAAACTCAGCTTCGTCTTCCTCACTTTCGTTCACTTTCTTGTTTTCTCCGCTTTCTGACCATGGATTAATTTACATTAAAATGTCTTGCAGCTGCTCGATTGCCATTTTCAGCCACATATTCGATGGCCTGTAGTTTAAAGTAAGCCTCATACGCGTATCGCTTGACCGGCGCCATTTTAGGGGATCCTTACGCATAGGTGTGCCGCTAATCGATGGGCAGAGTGTTTACCGTACTGCACCTACCAAAGGCACACAGCAGATTTTGGAACTCAGTCCACACACAAGGCACACCATATTATAAGGCGCACCATCGATTTTTGAGAAAATCTCAGTGTTTTAGGTGCGCCTTATAGTCGTGAAAATACGGTAAATCACTATTTAATGAGGTTGTAGTTCCATTAGACATAAATGCTCAGTTTAATAGTAGCTTAAACTTTTGTTCATCTCCTCTCCTCCGCCAGATGGGTGCAGCATGTGGAACCACTCAGAGCCAATCTGGGTTTCACTGCGCCACTTATCTCCTGGCACTGCTGCTGTGGCAGCCCAGTGGAGTTTGAAGTCATTAGAGAACCAAGGAAGTTGGAGTCAAGAAGGCTGTGAGTTGATCCACAGTGACAGCAGCACTTCCACAATGCGCTGCTTCCTACTCAGCAACTATGCCGTGCTGCAGGTAGAGAAATCTACACACACACACACACACACACACACACAAATATATATATAAAATCTCTTCGTCGTTCCCCTGGGCGGTGCCTCGTTCCTACCTTCAGACTCGGGTCCTCTACCAGAGGCCTGGGAGTCTGAGGGTTCTGGGCAGGATCTTAGCTGTTCCTAGGACTGCGCTCTTCTGAACAGAGATCTCTGATGTGGTTCCTGGTATCTGTTGGAGCCATCTACTCAGGTTGGGTGTTACTGTCCCTAGTGTCCCAATCACTACTGGGACCTCTGTTGCCTTCATGCTTCACATTCTCTCCATCTTCCCCTTCAGCCTTTGGTACTTCTCCAGCTTCTCGTGTTCCTTCTTCCTGATGTTGCTATCACTCTGGATCTGGAAGTCCCACAGGCTCTTGGCCTGCTTGTTCTCCAGCACTTTCGGGGGTGTCTCCCACCTGGACCCTGGGACCTCCAGTCCATACTCAGTGCAGATGTTCCTGTACACTATGCCAGCCACCTGGTTATGCCGCTCCATGTATGCCTTGCCTGCTAGCATCTTGCACCCTGCTGTGATGTGCTGGACTGTCTCAGGGGCATCTCCACACAGTCTGCACCTGGGGTCTTGTCTGGTATGGTAGACCCTGGCCTCTATTGTTCTAGTGCTCAGGGCCTGTTCTTGTGTAGTGTGTCTTCATGAGTAGTGCCTCTGTGCTGTCTTTCAGTCCGGTCTTTGTCAGCCACTGGTATGTTTTCTCGATATCAGCCACTTCCTCAATTTGTCGGTGGTACATTCCATGCATGGGCTTGTCCTTCCATGATAGCCCCTCAGGTTCCTCCTCCTTGGTGGGCTTTTGTTGCCTGAGGCATTCACTCAGCAGTGGGTCAGTGGGGGCCATCTTCTTGATGTACTCTTGGAGGCTTGTTGTTTCCTCCTGGACAGTAGTTCGGACACTTACTAGTCCTCGGCCCCCTTCCTTTCGCTTTGTGTACAGCCTCAGGACACTGGACTTAGGGTGAAACCCTCCGTGCATGGTGATATATATATGGTCCGTGACAGGGGTCAGGGAACCAGGGCCACCTGATGTCAAATTGGCTACTGGAACAAGGCATTAATGAAGCAGGGCAGAGAACGTGGTACTAAAGGAGTAATCCCAGCGAGAGAGGGTACATGAAGAGGATGTGACAAGGGCAGCTGAGAGAGAGAATCATGAAGTCCTGGGGGAACTCAACTACTTCCCTGCCAAGACTAACAGACCAAGTACCAGACCAATCTCTACTGGAGGACATGAACACGGCACTGTCAACCATCCCTACCACTACCATCACTGAGACCAGACAGCTGATGTATGCAGCGGCAACGGTAATCCTACAGATGCTTGGCTATAAGATGAAAAGCATAAATAGCCATAAGGAGCAAATGGCCCCATGGAGGAGAAGGCTAGAGACAAAAATCGGAGTGACACGGAGAGAAGTCAGCCTCCTAACAGAGCTGAGTAGAGGAGTGAATCCAAGGACAGAGCAGCCCAGGAAGTATAACAAACTGTCCATACCTGAGGCACTGGAGACTGCTAAGCAAAGGCTCACAGCCCTGGCTACCCGACTAAAGAGGTACACAAGAGAAGTAGAGGAAAGGAGAATAAACAGGGTGTTCTCCACCAACCCAGCAAAGGTCTACTCTCAATGGCAGAGCAACAAGATGACAACAGAACCCCCAGGGCTGAGACTGAACAATACTGGAAGAGTATCTGGGAGAAAGAGGCAACACACAACACTACTCCGCAATGGCTGCAAGACCTACAGACTGAGCACAGCCAACTCCCAGAACAAGACCCAGTAGTTATCAGACTTAGCAGACATCCAAACAAGAGTATCCAAAATGAAGAGCTGGATAGCACCAGTGTACTATCCACACCTACTGGCTTAAGAAGCTGACTACACTCCATGAACGCCTGGCAGCACAGATGAACCAGCTGCTAACATCAGGGAACCACCCAGAGTGGCTAACCCAGGGCTGGACAGTCCTCATAATGAAGGACCCCCAGAAGGGCACAATACCGTCCAACTACCGGCCCATAACCTGCCTCAGCACCACATGGAAGCTCCTATCAGGCATCATAGCGGCTAAGATCAGCAGGCACATGGATCAATACATGAGCAGAGCACAGAAAGGCATAGGGAACAACACCAGAGGTGCCATGCACCAGCTACTGGTCGACAGGGCAATCGCCCAGGACTGTAGGACACGGCACACCAACGTGTGCACTGCCTGGAGTGATTACAAGAAAGTCTATGACTCAATGGCGCACACATGGATACTAGAGTGCCTAAAGCTGTATAACATCAACAGGACACTAAGAGAGTTCATCCAGAACGCCATGAAGCTGTGGAGCACGACTCTGGAGGCCAACTCAAAGCCAATTGCGCAGGTGAGCATCAGATTATCTGCCCCCCCTGCTGTTCTGCATAGGCCTAAACCCCCTCAGCCAGATCATCACCAAGAGTGGCTATGGGTACCTGTTCCGAAGTGGAACAACTGTCAGCCACCTCCTCTGCATGGATGACATCAAGCTGTATGCCAAGAACGAGCGTGATATCGACTCTCTGATTCACCTCACTAGGCTCTACAGCAAGGACATTGGGATGCCATTCGGGCTAGACAAATGTGGGCGGATGGTATCTAAAAGAGGAAAGTTGATCAGAACTGATGGGGTTGACCTACCTGAAGGGAACATCACAGATGTGCAGGACAGTTACAAATACCTGGGGATCCCACAGGCAAATGAAAACCATGAGGAGGCAGCTAGGAGGTCAGCCACAGCTAAATACCTACAGAGGTTAAGACAGGTCCTGAAAAGTCAGCTGAATGGTAAGCATAATATCCAGGCCATAAACACCTACACCCTGCCAGTAATCAGATACCCTGCTGGCATAATATCCTGGCCACTGGGAGAGATACAAGCCACTGACATCAAGACAAGGAAGCTCCTCACCATGCACGGAGGGTTTCACCCTAAGTCCAGTGTCCTGAGGCTGTACACAAAGCGAAAGGAAGGGGGCCAAGGACTAGTAAGTGTCCGAACTACTGTCCAGGAGGAAACAACAAGCCTCCGAGAGTACATCAAGAAGATGGCCTCCACTGACCCACTGCTGAGTGAATGCCTTGGGTTCCTCCTCCTTGGTGGGCTTTTGTTGCCTGAGGGGCTATCATGGAAGGACAAGCCCATGCATGGAATGTACCACCGACAAATTGAGGAAATGGCTGATATCGAGAAAACATACCAGTGGCTGACAAAGGCCGGACTGAAAGACAGCACAGAGGCACTAATCATGGCTGCACAAGAACAGGCCCTGAGCACCAGAACAATAGAGACCAGGGTCTACCATACCAGACAAGACCCCAGGTGCAGTCTGTGTGGAGATGCCCCTGAGACAGTCCAGCACATCACAGCGGGGTGCAAGATGCTAGCAGGCAAGGCATACATGGAGTGGCATAACCAGGTGGCTGGCATAGTGTACAGGAACATCTGCACTGAGTATGGACTGGAGGTCCCAGGGTCCGGGTGGGAGACACCCCCAAAAGTGCTGGAGAACAAGGAGGCCAAGATCCTGTGGGACTTCCAGATCCAGACTGACAAGATGGTGGTGGCCAACCAGCCTGACATAGTTGTGGTGGATAAACACCGGAAGACAGTGGTGGTAATAGGTGTAGCAATCCCAAGTGATAGCAACATCAGGAAGAAGGAACACGAGAAGCTGGTGAAGTAGCAAGGGCTGAAGGAGGAGATGGAGAGAATGTGAGGCATGAAGGCAACAGTGGTCCCAGTAGTGATTGGGACACTAGGGGTAGTAACACATAACCTGAGTAGATGGCTCCAACTGATACCAGGAAACACATCAGAGATCTCTGTTCAGAAGAGCGCAGTCCTAGGAACAGCTAAGATCCTGCGCAGAACCCTCAGACTCCCAGGCCTCTGGTAGAGGATCCGAGTCTGAAGGTAGGAAGGAGGCACCACCCAGGAGGGTGAGGAAGAGATTTTTTTAATATATATATATATATAGACACACACATGCACATGTCATTATACATGTCTTTTCAATTTTCCAGGAGGTGTCTGACGTTCCCAACTCTACACTTATCCCTGTGAGGGCGCTCCACCCTGTGGTCTATGCATGCACTGCATTGCTCCTCCTTTGCCTCTTCACCGTCATCATCACACATATATTACACCAAAGGTACTGTGGTATGTGTATGCATGGAGGGAGGTGTCGCTGATTTGTTGGCCTTTATAGGTTTTCTCTTTATTTCAGTTTCTTGTACCAAATGTATTGTTCATAGTTGATACTTCTGTAAAGTATAAGTGTTTGCAAAAGAATTACAATTATGAACTATGCTCATTATTATGACTAATCATCAAATGCTGTTTTAGGTGTTATAATCATTGTTGCATTTTTTGTGAAGATTATGAAAAATAACTTTTATATCTATTATTTCAGTTCCGTCCATATATCCAGAAAGAAATGGCACACATTACTTAATACATGCTTCCACATCGCCATGACAACAGCAATCTATGCAGGAGGCATACGCTTGAACAACTACCCAGTTGTCTGCCAAGCAGTAAGTGGAAAAGTTACACATTTTCTCATTTTCTTACATTCAAGTGGTGTGTGAAGCTTGGAGTCTCAGCTGACTGTAATGCAACAGGTGGCAATTGCTCTGCACTACTCCTCGCTGTCAACCCTGCTGTGGTTTGGAATCAGTGCCAGGGTAATCTACAAAGAGGCTGTGTGGCGATTGCCACAACAGTTGGAAGGAGAGTCTCCAACTCCAGAGCCTCCACAGCGGCCTATGCTCAGGTCAGTGAACACAGCTCACTTAGACCCACACTGCATACCAGGACTTTGCTGTTCACTATCAATAAGGATTTAGATACATTCTGGTGCATGGCCACCCAGACTGTGGTGCATGAAATTTGTTCTTTGTGCTTAGCAACCAAATTACCATTATTTTTAAAGATTTATTGGAGGGACAGAACAGGATATTGCTGTGAGGCTCAACAAAGATTTATAAGGCAGTGTAAAAAACTGGGGAGGAAATAACTGTATGGGAGTACTTTACCAGAAGCAGGGGAAATTCAGAGGGTGCACTGTCTCCCCAAATATCTTGTTCTATTTCTACTCCTGCTGCCGTTGTGATCTGAGAACCTCATATTATGACCAGCTATCACCCCTTTGTTGCCCACTGGGCCATGTGTATTGTGATACAATAATGGACTGGTACTTGGAATGACTGCAGAAGCTCTGTTCAGATAATATCAATAAATCAAAAATCAATCAATCAATCAATCAATCATTTTTTATTTGTATAGCGTGTGTTACAATCAAAATTGCTTGTAGGAGCTCAACAGAATCCCAGGGCCCCAACAAGCAACAGTGTCAAGGAAAAACTCCCCTTTTAATGGAAAGAAACCTTGAGCAGGACCAGGCTCATATGGGGGACCCTCCTGCTGATGGTTCGGATGGGTAGAAAGGAGGAGAAGGGGGAGGACAGAATAGAGGAGAGGAGAGAATAGGCAGAGATCAAGGAAATACATTAATTATAACAAAGTGCTGGTGTAGGAGTTGAGTCAGCGGGGTCGGATGTCAGTAGATCAGGAGAGGAGTCGAGGCGAGGTGAGGCAAGGCCATAACTCAGCACTGTGACAGAGGCCTGGTGGGTCCGGTGATCATGTTTCTAGAACCCAGCAGCCTCAGCCTATAGCAGCATAGCTAAAATTAGACAAACTTCTAAATATGATAATTAGTCTGTCTAGGATAATAACTGAAACTACAGAATTACTAACAATAAGCTTTTTCAAAGAGTAAGGTCTTTATGTCTAATCTTAAAAGTAGAGATAGAGTTTGCCTCCCGTACCTGGACAGGGAGCTGGTTTGAAGATATCCAAGTCTTTATGTCTTTAAGACAGGTCTGAAGCTTCACTAACTGCTCTGTCCTCTCTGGTTTCATGGATAAATATAGCTGAGTGTCATCAGCATAGCAATGAAAATGTATTCCATGCTGCCGAATAATGTTCCCTGAGGAAAGCATGTACAAGGTGAAAAGGATTGGTCCAAGTACAGAACCTTGTGGAACTCCATGGCTAACCCTACTGTATGAAGAGGGAACGCCATGAACATGACTGGTATCTATCTGATAAATATGATCTAAACCAGTTTAGTGCCGTTCTTTTGATCCAAATCATATGTTCCAGTCTCTGTAACAGGATGCTGTGATAAACTGTATCAAAAGCAGCACTGAGGTCCAACAGAACCCGCATAGAAACCAGTCCATGATCTGAAGCTATAAGAAGATCATTAGTAACTTTAAAGTGCTGTTTCTGTGCTGTGAAATGTCCTCCAGTTCAGATGGGTGATGCCAAGTTTCAAATTAACTGGATCTATGTTTGGGTCTAGGATTAATTAATAACTTAGCATGATAGATTGCTGCCACTCCCCCTCCTCGACCAGTATCACACGGAATATGATAATTAAGATGGTTAGAAGGAGTGGATTCATTTAAGCATAACATACTCCTCCTGAAGCCAGGTCTCAGCAAGACAAAATAAGAGAGATAAAATACTTTCAGATACACTTCATAAAGGTCTTATAGAATGAATTACCTTTATCTGACTTGTAAATCTGCTGTGAGCATGTGTTTAATAGATTTCTTTTAAATATCTTTTTATTAAAGATTTTACCTGATAGCTGGGGGAGTACCTCTTATCATCTGTGGGATTACAGCAGCTGTCAATATCAACAACTATGCTGACAACAGCTCTTAGTGAGTACTTTCATTTCAATTCAAAAGCTGGCTTTACTTTCTGTTATTGTTCTGTTTCAGAGCAGAGCAGAACTTTTACCTTTTTTTTTGTTTGTTTTTTTAAATCATTTTTGATGACTCCAAACTCCCCCCCCCCCCCCCCCCATGTCTTGCAGCTGCTGGCTTGTGTGGCGACCCAGCCTCGGATCTTTCTTTGTGCCTGCTGGTCTAATAGTATTAGTGACTTGGATCTATTTCCTGTGCACCGTGTTTCGCCTCAGGTACCAGGAGGTCAAAGAGTGCACGGGAACGACACAGTCTTCTCCTGTCATTGAGAGCCAGCCGGCATTGCCAGGAAGCACCAGACTACTCTCCACAGATTCTGTTGTGGAGCCACTAAACACTAATGTATCACCAGAAGACCAGTATTCCTTGAAGATACAATACTTAGTGTTGGTGGCAACCCACTTCCTGTTTTTGTCTGTCTGGTGTTGTGGGGCCATGGCAATATGGCTAATAGGACACACTAGCTTGTTGTTTTGCTGTCTTTATGGAATAGCTGCCATAGTGTTGGGAGTGTTTCTATTTTTACATCATTGCTTTAGACGTAGGGATATTCAAAATTCATGGTTTGCATGTTGCCGAGGCCATCTGCACTCACATCATATGTCTACTTATACACACACCTGTGTTACTGGAAGTGGAATGCAGAACTCTGAGCAGGGATCAGGGCTTTTTATCAACTGCCATCCACCTGGTGACTCCCATTGCTCTTCCTCTGGCCAGGCCTCTTCAACACCTAGTGGAATCAGTAGTATAGGCTCTGGGCCCTTCAAACTAACCAATCTGTTACAGGTGATACAAGACAATTCAAATGGCACATCACATGCCCCTGCAGGCAATAACACTAGCACCAGTACTGAAAATATCACAAAGATATCAAACACAATTCTACCTATTGGCAATCCAGCAGCTTTAGTGCATTCCCAAAGAAAAAAGATTGGTAGCAGAACTAAACAAGGAAGTAACCAGCATCATCATCGGGCTGAAGGCAGGGGTCACTTTCGTCTCAAAACCCTCAGCACTGCTAGTGGTGGGGGCAGCCTTGGAGCTTTAGGATCTATTGAATTAGAACACACAAATACTCTTCATGCCATTTACAAACTAGCCACAAGTGAGAAGGGCAGTATCCAGCACAGCCTCTCAGAGAACCAGGCCAGCCTGCTCACCAGTGTAAAGTGTTCTGGAGAGTCAGTTGCCACCAGCCCTTCAGAGGGAAGTGATGGGGGTAGCAGTGAGAGCCTTAAACCCTTCACCTTGTTGCCTTCAATGGCTAACAGAGCAGGCATGCATGGTGTTCAAAGACGATGTGCCAGCAGAGACAATTTTAAATATTTATCTGCTGCACAGCAAGAAACAAAGCGCTGTTCCTACCCTACAAACAGTGTCAGCACCCCGACGCCAGGTGCTGCTACCCAAAATCGCACCCTGAAAAACTCAGTGCTTCAGCTGGAGCGGGACGTAAGCAGTCCCGACAAATCCCAGAACTTTGTTGGAATGAAGAGTGGTTTGTGGAAAAGTGAAACCACCGTGTAAGCAATACTTATATTTGAACTTCTATACATGACCTTAGAATAGAATCCAAAATGAGTGGTTTATTTTTTAGCAATCTTTTGAACTTAATTGTTATATAATTTAAGACATGAAATCGTAAAAGGCAACCAGGACCACAAACTGGTACTGCTGCTTCCAAAGCATTGTTCATTGTCTGCTGGAGGAAAATGGATGTGAGGAAAACAAACAACTTTTTTGTTGTAAAATTGTAATATAAGAAATGAAATACTTTTTTTCACATAAAATGAAGATACTTTTGAAATTGGCACGTATTATTGATTGTTGATGTGAAATATACAGTCAAATTGTTATCCTTATCATTATTATAACTTACTATTTGTATTATTATAGTTGGGATTTATCTATGCATATTATATATTTTGCATATTATATATGAATGTCCAAAATATAGAGCAAAACACATTTAATCTTAGAGCATTTTTTTTAACCCTTACTACCTTACCTTTTGTTGTTAATGTGTGTGAGAAGGTGTGTAT
The DNA here is from genome assembly GCF_901000725.2 of Takifugu rubripes. Lineage (NCBI taxonomy): Eukaryota > Metazoa > Chordata > Actinopteri > Tetraodontiformes > Tetraodontidae > Takifugu > Takifugu rubripes. The sequence continues at coordinate 5,755,602 of NC_042305.1, forward strand.
AGCCGGCGAACCAGAACCATGTTTAAAGAAAAAAAAACGTGTTAAACTGTACTGCAGGGACTATGGTATTTAATTTTACTGGACTAAATTGATAGATTTCAGGAATTTACACATTGTAAAATCGAAGTTATGTATCCACTATGCAACTCATTGTCACAGATTTTATCATTGTTTTTCCAAAATTAGGTCAACGTGAAATAAGATGTATCAGTTTGAGATTGATTAAGATTAAGATTAAGATGTACTTTATTCATCCCCGTGGGGAAATTGAATTGATGATGCTATTGTTAGCTGTGTGCAAAGCTTTTAAATCATGTTGAACATGAAAATGGTCTGTGACTGATTTTGACAATGTGTCTTCATATAAACAAAAATGTTTATATTAAGACACATTTTCCTTGGCAATGAGTCAGTTTGGATTTTAATCTTATGGTGACATTTTTTTAAAACTGGTGTAGATACTGTTATCTCCAGCATTTTAACTGGCCACTGATAAATTTAGCTGTGATACTGCAGTGGTTTCCAAATCATGATCAGGTTGGCCAAAGATTTAGAAATACGAATAAATAATGTGTCATGTTTTTCTCCCATTGTAGCAAAATTCAGTGTGTTGACTTTGCGCGCACGTACACACACGCAAATATACACATATAGATCAAATAATAAATTCTGACAAATTCCCAGTCCATGTTATACACCTAAAAACAAATCACAATATAGACAGTACAAGGTTACAAGAGATTGTTTCCAATCAAACAGATGGCAGATAAAGTATCACAGGAGTATGGCAGGAGTAATAAATTGATGTAAAATAGCTGACCTATCAAGTTCTGGCTATTAATCCTAGTGACGTAGATGGACTTAATAATCATAACGTACTGTTTAGTGGCCGTCCACGAATATTTTTTTAAATGATTTGTGCTCATAAGCCAAAACATATTCGCTCTAAATTCGGCCCACTATTTGCAAGTATTCTACACTGAGTTTAATTAGTTGGAAGTTTTAAATGATTAACAGAAAAGGAGAACGGAATGTTTATTTCTAGATGGTTTATTTAAAAACTATTCTAGCGTCTAAAATGCTACTCAATGGCTGCTACATACGTTCGGCCAGTGTCGAATCAGAGACCCGCTGAAGAGCCGACAGAAATATTAGCCAATTAGAAGGCGCTATTCACCCCTTAGGGGCTGGACTTTAATATCAGGGAAGTGAAGTTGTTTTTAGTGTGTGCGGAAGTTGATTTTTGATCTTTTATTGAAACTCAAGGAATCAGTTGCACTGCAGTAATGTCGCGCTGGAATCCCAATAGCCAGTAGAAGATGGGAAAGAAGTTCTTTCGTCGAATTTTTTTTAGTTTCCGTCATTAAAGCCAGGCAACTGAACACATCCAGTCACAGGTACACCGAAAGTGAAGCAGAGTCCTGAAATTGGTCATCCGAAATTTGAAGGCATTTTATAGTGAAATCGGCGATATATTTGCTAAATCTTAACGGACTTCAGTCATGTCACTGGCCGCCCAGAGCCAGATGTGGTTTCCCACGAATGTCCAGGTAACGGTGCTTCAGGCTCGGGGTCTCCGTGTCAAGGGCAAAAATGGCACCAACGACACGTATGTAATCATTCAGGTTGCCAAAGACAAGTTTTCCACCTCGGTTGCTGAGAAAAGCGTCTCTCCTGTATGGAAAGAGGAGGCTTCGTTTGGCCTGCCGCTCTTCCACTCGAGCAACGCTGAACGCTGCACTCTGTACATAACAGCCATGCACCGGGCTCATGTGGGACTTGACAAGTTTCTGGGCCAGGCAGTGATCAACCTTCTGGAGCTGTTTGACAACAAGTCTCGCAAGAAGACAGAGTAAGTGAACTGTTCCCACTTAGCATGCATGAGTGCGTGTAATAGGAGAGGCATGCATACAAATGAGCCCCGTCTTGTCTGTGTAGAATAGATTCTGATTCATCCAGGTCATAGTTATCCCAGTTAGGATTTCTTTGTTGACTGGAATGTGTATGTGAAATGTCAAGCTCGAGTCAAACAAATGAAGTATATGATCTTATTTAATTACAGACACTTGAATTAGGTTACAGCATAGTGTACACTAGTGATCAAAATACGGTTTAAGTGTTTCATGTCACTTTAGGGATACAATGATTGTTGGTCCTCGGAAACCTGCAGTGAGGAAGCTGCTGACAGATTGTTCCTCAGAGTGCCTCTACTTGATTGTATAGTTCTCCTGAAAAGCATTTGTTGAGTAAAAATGTAAAGCCATGAAGTCAGAAGATCACCAGTAAAGTGCTGTATACATACAATTGATTTACTCTAAAATACAAATTTGCACAAAAATGCAAAAAATACTATCCTGTAGAGTTTACTTTTAGTTTATTTTTTTTAGAAGATATACTGTCATTTGATGAAGGCAGCAGTCTGTCTGAAATTAGGTTGAATGTTAAATTTAACATAATACTTTATTATTCATGAGCTCATAAGTTCATGCCATTTTTTCTTGTTATTTACAGTTGGTTTAAGCTGGTGGACAAGGCAGGAAAAGATGACAAACCACGTGGAGAGGTGTTGCTAGATATCCAGTTTATGAGAAACAACATGTCAGCCAGCATGTTTGACCTTTCCATGCAGGACAAACGGCGCTCTCACATCTCCAAACTAAAGGACAAAGTCCGAAGAAAGAAAAAAGATGGTTTCACTGATTCGGCCTCAGCTATTGTTTCCCCTGTCAGCCAGATTTTTACTGATAGTGAGGGGGAGACAGATACACAATCACTTAGTCAGTCTTCAGGAGTGAAAAAAAAATCCAAGCTCAAAACTCTTTTTGCTCCCAAATCAAACCTACAACGCAATATCTCTCAGTCATTGTCTACATTGAGAGCTCATCCAGAGAAAAGCTCAGATCTCACCAGCAACCACTCATCGGACCTCAGTGTTGACTCTCCTGAAGGTAACCTACTTGCCTTCCCTCATTGTACAAAGTAGATAATTCTGCATGTGGATAACTACATAATTTCTCACTGTCTTCTCCCACAGTTAAAAAAACATTTAAACTCCTGGGGCATAAGCGAACAGCCAGCTCTGATAGCAAGACTTCTCAAGGCCCAGTCTCACTGCTGGGTTGCTCCAAGCAGAGCAACAGTGACCTAAACAACCTGTGCATCAATGGAAGTCATTTATTCATAGAAGATACCAAGAGTGGTTCTACTGTCAGTCTAAACAGTATAGGGCAGGATTCTGTGGAAGATGTGCTGAAACACAATAGACATGCTTCCTGTGTGAGGTCAGATAAGATGATTCTGGAGCAACAGTGCCATCTACAGCAGGAAGAGAAGAGTGAAGGAGAAAAAAGGTGCATAGCCGAGGCCAAAAGGCTGGAGGAAGAAGAGAAATGCAAGCTAGAGGCTTCCAGACTAAAAGAGGAAAAGGAAAACAGATCCCGTGAGGAAGGGGAGAAGAAGCGATGCATTTCTGAGGATGAAACACAGAGGAAGAAATGGAGAGAAGAAGAGGAAAAGATCAGAAAATTAGCAGAAGAATGCAAAATGTCAGATTTAGCAGAGAATCCGAGACTTGAGGAGGAATGCCACAGAGAAGAAGAGCAAAGACAACAGGAGGAAATTTCCATGAGTGAGAGGCTGACATCACTGTTTGGGATTGTCCGGAAGAAGAAGGAAGAGTTACAGCAGGATATTAAAGATGAGCCACCCACACAGGCCCCTGTGAGTGACTACAGTCTGCCCATTTCCCAGTATTTGACCAACCCGTTTGAGGACATCCCCCTCAACTCTGTTCAAGTTGGCACCTTTGTGTCCCAGAAAGCCGACATCGGCCATCAAGACCGTTCAGCCATGGTCTTCCTCAACCGTACTGCCAAAGTGTCTGCAGTTAAACCCAGGTAGTTCCTCTGCTAGCTTCACATTCTCAACAGGTTCCATTGTGCTAATATTCTGAATGTTTAAGATGGTTTGTGTACTGTGTGTGTGCTGCTTCCAATATGTGCACAAATTATACCACCTGCACTTTTTATTTCTCTGCAAATGTTTATTACCCGCTGCAAAAATGTTCCTTTTAAATCCATTTGTGTCTAAGTCTTGTAAGATGTAGCCAAAATATGATTTTTGTTGATCCTGTTTTTGTCACACCTACCCCTGCCAGCACTAAAACAAGGAAATGCAAACCTTTCCCCTTGCTTTTTACACAGAGTGAAACTTGTGTGTTGAATGACAAAAGCTTTGAATTTCAGCCAGTGGCTGATCAACCTGTTTGTCCGGTCTGTAAAGATGGAACTGGTTGTAGCTTATGCATGTGAGGAACAGGTTGTAGACTGAAGAGTCATTTCAAGGAGTGACTGAACTATCAGTTGAGCTTATTTGTTGCTTTGGTGGCATTTTGTTTAGTATTTTCTGAATAGTTTTATTTGTGTTGTAGAGATGGATTTTCATATCTGGAACATAGTGGTAAGCACTGGTTTCTTTGGGATTTTCAGCAGTCTAACTGTTATTTTCAGGAACTTTTAGTTGTTAATGATTATCTGTAAAGATTTGAATTGTGCTGCTGTTGTAAATTAGCCATCATTCTGTGGAGAGAAGGTCAAGACATTTTGTACATTTGATGATGGGAAAGTTGTTGGTTTTCATTAATTGTGGAAATGGGTTAAGTGTAATGTTGTGTTTGCACCAACTTTTAGGAAGTTTTCTAGTTGTCAGGTTGACAACTCTCTTGAAACTGAACCCCCTGACTGTATGTTCTTTCTCTCTCTCTCTCATTTGTCCCAAATTATTTCCCTCCTACACTCTCCAGTGTTGACTCAACTTTAGGGCCACCAAATATCCACATCACTCCTTTTGGTTCCCTTTGTGACAGCAATAAGAGTATTTCCTCTGTGAAATCTTCGGTCAGCATGGCAGAAAAGAAGAGAGCCCTTTTGCCACCTTCATACCAAGCACAAGGAACCTCGAATGGTGGAAACCCCATGAAGGTCAAAGAGATCAATAACCCTGTATATGAAGAAGGAGAGACATTGCAACGGATTAAAAAAAATACTTTACCACTTCCTGATTATGAAAGCCTATTCCCTCAGAGGAGACATGCAGTCCAAGGACACAGTCAGTGGGATCACGTGATTGCTGAGGTCAATCAAAAGCACATTGACACTTCGCCTAAATTTTTAGGAAAGGAAATGAGTGTAGATGGCCCTGAAGATCATGATCCCACCATGTCTTCTCCCCAGCAATCAAATCCTGCTTTAAGGTACTGTCCAACCAAACCTCAAGACACCAAATCGACAACATCACGAAAAGAAGCGTCCCAGATTACTCGTCAATCAGGAACGCCTCCACACCCTCACCCCACACCAGGTTCCAGTCAAAGGCACAACCAGGGTTTTGCTCAGTCTCCCATCGGACCTAGTTCATCTACTGTCCAGAGACCTGTGAATACTAGTGCCTCCAGCAGGGAAAGTGTTTCAGCGAGGATGAGGGATGAGACTGTAAAAGTGTTACAGTCATCTCTTCCTCAACAGATTGACCAATTGAACGCATTGGAAGCTCGAGCTTCAGAGAATCAAATAAACACACACCTCACTTTAAAGAAAAATGCCCCTACAGCCAAGCCCAGGCAGAAGACTAATGGTAACCAGCTGACACAAGAACAGGATTCTACTGCAGAAGTAGATTTTTCTCCTGCTAGTTCACTGCCGTCGAATACAAGTATGAGTGGCACAGATAACAATTGTCCATGGACAGAGAACTTTGCAGTGTTTGACCCATTCCCAAGTACTGATCTTCTTTCAAAAGATCCATGGACACAGCTGACAAACAACTATCAAGACCCTTTCACAGGAGGTGGGCAAAAAGAAGAGAAACTTGAAGACTGTGGAATGACAGTAGAAGATTTAAATGACATCTTTAGTCAAAACACCCCAGTTGACGAGTGTAAGAAAGATTCCACGCAATCTAGTCCTTCCTTCAAAAGGCTGCCAAATCAGACTATTGCAGCCACAACTCAGTCAAATAAAATGTGCAAGTCCCCGGAAACCTCCACACCAATAACCAGATCTGATCATAATCGCTCTGCTAGAAACACCAAGAATGAGTCTGGATCACAAAAACCTCAAGCTGATGAGAAAACACTGAATACTGATGGCAGAAGAGAGAATCCAGTTGGAACTGAATCTCTTTTTTTCATTCCTCCCAGGACCATCTCAGACTCCCATCAGCAGGTAATTATGGAAGAACCCATGGAATATCAGTCAGAAAATGGGTCAAGTGGAAAGATGCCTTTGAGGGCATGGGTCTCACCGTCTGAAGTTCAGCCTGTCAGTGCTCAAAATAGCAGTGGAAGTGGACTAATGATTTTCCCACGCAGGTGAGATAGAAGGTTGTTTATGTAGTATATTTTAATATTACTTGGCCGAAGGAGATAAGGTGCTGAGATTTTCCTTTGGTGTGGAAGCTCTTTTCTTTACGGGGTTCTTCCTTTTCAGTTTCAATAGATGGAGTTCAATTGGAATACTGGAAATAATAGAAAAGCTTAACGTTCATGAGCCTAATTCCCCCGAAATAATCAAAGGGAGGAATTATGTCATTTTTAATATACTGTTAATAATAGTTTGTGCTCCCTTAAGTCTTTCTTTTTATCATTTCATTCTGACCTTCTCATAATATAGGTATGTTGCTTAATGAAAATATTTGCACTTTGTCCACAGATCACACCCTGTGAAGCCCATGAACTCTCAAACTGAGAGCCAGCATCCTCTCAGTACTCCTGCTGTGAAAGAAATTAGAGTTCAAGACAGCACACCAGGAAAGATTCAGGTACAAACTGTATTTTATTCCCCATTTCAGCAAGCAAGTCACTCCCACAAATCCCTTTTTTCGCTAATGTCCCAGATAAGAGATTTTTGTTTACTTTGTCTACATTTGCTCCAAAATGAATTTTTTAAACCAGAAGCATCAAGGTAAATTGTAAATGTTATGTTTGCTCTCGTATGGCCTCAGATGACAGACTCAGAAAGCCAACCTTACACTCAGCTAACCCAAGAGGAGTTGATCACACTGGTGGTGAAGCAGCAATCGGACCTCTCGAGAAAAGATGCTAAAATTATTCAGCTGGAGGAGTACATCGACAATCTGCTAGTCCGCGTCATAGAGGAGAAACCCTCAATCCTACAGTGTCTTCAGGCTTTGAAATGATGCTAGGAAAGTCGGAGCTACTGGAGGTTAAAGGTCAAGTTGACTTTGTAAATGGCTATTGGGAGAGATTTCTAATGTATGAATGTATAAGAAACACTCGAATGTGTTTGAGAATGTTGGAATACCTACTATAAAATAAAATCAATTAATTATCAACAAATAACAAGCAAGTAATGAAAATATTTTTATTGACATAAATGTAATTGTTTTGACCCTTAGATTTTGGAATCTGCTTTAAATACACTATGTTAAATTGATACTGGTAATTGATGCATGAACAATCTTGTTTTGACCTTTATTTAAAACTATAACACAAAATACCAAAGTATTTTTCTTTACATTTTCAAATACATTGCTTAGCATTTTGGTATATAATATTTACTTAAGTTATACATCTTAGACACATATTGCTTATAAAATCATTAAACATTTTTTGGAGTGAAGAATGAGGGTTTTGACTTTTCCCCTTCTCAAATGTATTTAATCAAGTGTCTTCCTCTTTCAGTTGCATAATTTAAACCATTTTACCTGCACCTTTGTGCCTGTAATTTAATTAAATGACTCTGCACATATACCCTCATCTGACAATATCACTTGTATTTACATCCAGAAACTAAACATTTGTGCCTTGACTGTTCTGGCTGCTTTTCCAGATCATACTGATTACAGACTTTTTCTCCTCTTTCTACAGTGCTTCTATTTTGTACAGCGTTGACAAAAAAGGTGCTACTGTAATTGATTTTAAATCTATTAAATAAAAGTACTGCTCTGCAAAACTACTAATTTTATTTAAAATGAACACTATTTCTGAAAAGGAAACATGGAGGGTGTTTGGGTACTAGGGGGAGGTGCCAAACATTCAATGCCAGGGTGCCCTTGAGCAAGGAACAAAACCCACAATTACTCACATAGGGCCCTGTAATGAGCTGGGCCCTATCTAGGGGTGGAGACCGGCCTCCAGTACCACCACTACATATACCATAAACTTTATGTATGTATCAGGGGTCACCAACACAGTGCCCTTGGGCACCAAGTCGCCCGCAATGACCACATGAGTCGCCCGAAAGCATGTTCTAAAAATAGCAAAACTCGCAAGTGAGGTGCGTCTAAGAAATTTTTTTCTACCGCTATTTTTTTTAAATCACACCTGCATTTACATAGATTTTAAAATGGCAATGTCTTAAAAATATAAATAAAGTGAAGGTGAACTCTGACCTAGTTCAAATTGTGGCAAAGTCAAGTTGTCTACACTTGTCTACACTTGTTTTGCACGTCGTACGGGCCGAGGGCCAGTGACCAAGAATGATCTGACAGGAGTGTATTCTGAGGGAACACTGACACATGTTCTACTTCAACACCGTAAGGCAAGATGTCTGTGTAAATTCTCAGTCATCCAGGTCATTGTATCCAAGGTAGTTTTCTCTGTCAACTGGACTGGGTTTCTTATCTTGAAGACGTTTCGCCTTCTATCCAGAAGGCTTCTTCAGTTCTGAAATCGCTGGGGAGAGAGCTTGAAAATATATAGCCCCTGTGGACCATTTGCATGCTAATGATCTGGGTGGTCACCTGAGAGTCGTTAGCAGGGTCGTTGGTCGGGTCGTTCACCTAGTTTCTGTTGAGGTGTCTCCCCTTTGTCTGCTGGATCACATGGTGATGAGTCACTGGGTCTCCTGGAATGGTGTGAATGTTTGTTTTGCTGTTGGAAGGAGTGGAGGACTGCATTGTACGTGGGTGATAGGAAGTGCCTCAGGCCACCACCTCTGTTTAAGGATGGTTTTTCCAATTTAACATGGATAGCTTCCTTGACCCCCCTTTCAAACCAGCGGTCTTCTCTGGACAGTATCCTTACTTGGCTGTCCTCGAAGGAGTGCCCACTCTCCTTTAAGTGTAAGTGGACTGCTGAATCTTGACCCGAAGAGGTGGCATGTCTGCGTTGTGCCATTCTTCTGTGGAGAGGTTGTTTGGTTTCCCCAATGTACAGTTCCTTGCATTTCTCCTGGCACTGTACAGCATAAACAACATTACTTTGTTTGGGTCTTGGTGTCTTGTCCTTTGGGTGTACTAACCTCCGTCTGAGAGTGTTGCTGGGTTTGAAATGAACCGGTATGTCTTGTTTCTGGAGGATCCTCCTAAACTTCTCCGAGACTCCAGACAGGTAGGGGATGGAAACGCTGCGGCGTTTGTTTCTCTCCTCCTCTCCTTTGCTGGGGTCTGGCTTTCTTGAGGTTTTGGTGAAGGCCCAGTCTGGGTAGCCACATGTTTTGAGAGCTGTCTTAATGTGGTCCTGTTCCTTCTTTCTGCCTTGGGATGTGGTGGGTATTTCTCTGGCCCGGTGTTGGAGAGTTCTGATCACTCCCAGCTTGTTTTCCAGTGGGTGGTGAGAGTCAAACTGAAGGTACTGGTCGGTATGTGTAGGTTTTCTGTAGACTTCGATGGTGAGATTTCTGTCCTCAGTGATCTTGACTGCGCAGTCCAGAAAGGCCAGACTGTTTCCTTTTACATATTCCCGGGTGAATTTTACATGCTCGTCTGTTTTGTTGAGGTGATCGGAGAACGCTTCCAATTCTTGTGTTTGAATTTTGACCCAGGTGTCATCCACATACCTGAACCAGTGGCTTGGCGCAGTTCCTGTGAAGGATGTCAGGGCCTGGGATTCCACCTTCTCCATGTATAGATTGGCAACTATGGGGGATACTGGTGAGCCCATGGCACAGCCATGTTTCTGCCTGTAGAAGCCTTCTCTGTACTGGAAATAGGTGGTGTTCAAACACAGGTCCAGCATGGTGCAGATTTGGGCCGGTGTTAAGGTTGTTCTTTCTGTAAGATTCTTGTCCAATAGAAGGTGCTTGTGGATGGTGTCTATGGCGCTGGCGGTGGGGATGCACGTGAAGAGTGACGTGACATCATAAGATACCATAGTCTCTTCTGGAAGTAGTGTGAGTCCACTGACTTTTTGAGCAAAGTCTTGGGAGTTTTTGATGTGGTGTGGGGTGTTGCCAACCATGGGCGACAAGATGGAGGCCAAGTATTTGGAAATGTTGTATGTTACAGAATTGATGCTGCTTACTATGGGTCTGAGAGGGGTCCCTGGTTTGTGGATCTTGGGCAATCCATATATGCAAGGGATGGTTTCTCCTGGATATAGACGGTAGTATTGTGGTCTGTCAATGGCTTTATCCTTTTCCGGTTTTTGTAGTAAGTCTACCACCTTCTTCTTGTATGAGCTGGTGGGGTCTCGCTTGAGTTTCTCATATGTAGCGGTGTCTGTCAGGAGACTGAGTATTTTGGTGTCATAGTCAGTGGTATTGAGTAAGACCGTGCACCTACCTTTGTCAGCTGGTAAGATGGTGATGTTCTTGTCCTTGGCTAAGGATGCAATGGCTCTTTTTTCCTCATTCGTGATATTGGAGGTTGGAGGTTTTGCACTAGCAAGAGCGGCTGTTACCTTGAGTCTAATCTGTTCTGCTTCTGCTTCCGGGAGTTTGTTGTTTCTGATGGCTGTCTCAGTGGCTGTGATGAGTTCGACAGTCAGTACCTCTTCAGGGGTGACTAAAAAATTCAAACCTTTGGACAGCACTTCCTCCTCGGTTTGTGTGAGCTCCCTGTCTGATAGGTTTTTTACCCATTTCTCCCATTGTGAGTCAGACAAGGATGTGTCATGGTTGGAGAAGGGGTTGGTTCCGCTGGGGTTGTGTTTTGCCAGTAGGGTGGTGAATTTTCGGATCTGACGTTCCTTGGTCCTGGTGTGTTGGGTGTACTGAGTCCTGGAAACGAGTTTGGCTATTTCTTCCATTACTTCAGAGGGGAGCAGTAGGTGTACAGTGAGAGTAAAAAGTATTTGATCCCTTGCTGATTTTGTTGGTTTGTCCACTAATAAAGACATGATCATTCTATACTTTTAATGGTAGATGTATTCTAACATGGAGAGACAGAATATCAAAAAGAAAATCCAGAAAATAACTTTAAAGAATTTATTTTAATTTATTTGTTTTTCATTGAGGGTAATAAGTATTTGATCCCCTAGTATGCATTAGGAGTTCTGGCTTTCACAGACCAGTTAGATGCTCCCAAACAACTTGTTACCTGAATTGAAGACACCAGGTCTAACTAATCACCTGTATGTAATACAGCTGTTCACAGAATCAGACAATCAGACAGATTCCAAACTTTCCACCATGGGTAAGACCAAAGAACTCTCTCAGGACCTCAGAGACAGGATTGTTGACCTGCATAAATCGGGAATGGGCTACAAAAACATTAGCAAATTGCTGGGTATTAAAGTAACAACTATTGGTGCAATTGTGAGAAAATTTAAGAAGTATAACATGACCATCAATAGACCTCGGTCTGGTGCTCCACAGAAGATTTCACCTCGTGGGGTGGCAATGATCATGAGAACAGTGAGAAATCGGCCTGCAACCACACAGCAGGAGTTGAATGACCTCCAGGCAGCTGGGATCAAAGTCACCAGGAAAACAATTGGCAACACTTTGCGCCGCAATGGATTAAAATCCTGCAGTGCACGAAAGGTACCCCTGCTTAAGAAGGCACATGTGGAGGCTCGCCTCAAGTATGCCAATGATCACCTCAAAGATGCACAAAGTCGTTGGGAGAAGGTTCTGTGGTCAGACGAGACCAAAATTGAATTATTTGGCCTAAACTCTACTCGTCATGTGTGGAGGAAGAAAAATGCTGCCTATGATCCCAGGAACACTGTGCCCACCGTCAAGCATGGAGGTGGAAACATTATGTTTTGGGGGTGTTTCTCTGCCAAGGGCACAGGGCTACTTCACCGCATCACTGGGAAGATGGACGGAGCCATGTACCGTGCAGTGCTGAGGGACAACCTCCTCCTCTCTGCTAGGAAGCTGAAAATGGGCCGTGGCTGGGTCTTCCAACATGACAACGACCCAAAGCATACAGCAAAGGCGACAAAGGAGTGGCTCAAGAAGAACCATATTAAGGTCATGGAGTGGCCCAGCCAGTCTCCGGACCTCAATCCAATTGAAAATCTATGGAGAGAGCTGAAGGTCCGAGTTGCCAAGCGACAGCCCACCAACCTTAATGATTTAGAGAGGATCTGCAAAGAAGAGTGGACCAAAATTCGCGTGGATATGTGTGCTAACCTTGTGGTTAACTACAACAAACGTTTGACCGCTGTGCTTGCAAACAATGGCTTTGCCACCAAATATTATGTGCTTTTGGATAGAGGGATCAAATACTTATTACCCTCAATGAAAAACAAATAAATTAAAATAAATTCTTTAAAGTTATTTTCTGGATTTTATTTTTGATATTCTGTCTCTCCATGTTAGAATACATCTACCATTAAAAGCATAGAATGATCATGTCTTTATTAGTGGACAAACCAACAAAATCAGCAAGGGATCAAATACTTTTTACTCTCACTGTAGTTCCTCCCTTCTTTTCGAGGGAGGAACTACACCTTGCATATATGGAGGAACTTGCATATATGGATTGCCCAAGATCCACAAACCAGGGACCCCTCTCAGACCCATACCGGGCCAGAGAAATACCCACCACATCCCAAGGCAGAAAGAAGGAACAGGACCACATTAAGACAGCTCTCAAAACATGTGGCTACCCAGACTGGGCCTTCACCAAAACCTCAAGAAAGCCAGACCCCAGCAAAGGAGAGGAGGAGAGAAACAAACGCCGCAGCGTTTCCATCCCCTACCTGTCTGGAGTCTCGGAGAAGTTTAGGAGGATCCTCCAGAAACACGACATACCGGTTCATTTCAAACCCAGCAACACTCTCAGACGGAGGTTAGTACACCCAAAGGACAAGACACCAAGACCCAAACAAAGTAATGTTGTTTATGCTGTACAGTGCCAGGAGAAATGCAAGGAACTGTACATTGGGGAAACCAAACAACCTCTCCACAGAAGAATGGCACAACGCAGACATGCCACCTCTTCGGGTCAAGATTCAGCAGTCCACTTACACTTAAAGGAGAGTGGGCACTCCTTCGAGGACAGCCAAGTAAGGATACTGTCCAGAGAAGACCGCTGGTTTGAAAGGGGGGTCAAGGAAGCTATCCATGTTAAATTGGAAAAACCATCCTTAAACAGAGGTGGTGGCCTGAGGCACTTCCTATCACCCACGTACAATGCAGTCCTCCACTCCTTCCAACAGCAAAACAAACATTCACACCATTCCAGGAGACCCAGTGACTCATCACCATGTGATCCAGCAGACAAAGGGGAGACACCTCAACAGAAACTAGGTGAACGACCCGACCAACGACCCTGCTAACGACTCTCAGGTGACCACCCAGATCATTAGCATGCAAATGGTCCACAGGGGCTATATATTTTCAAGCTCTCTCCCCAGCGATTTCAGAACTGAAGAAGCCTTCTGGATAGAAGGCGAAACGTCTTCAAGAGAAGAAACCCAGTCCAGTTGACAGAGAAAACTACCTTGGACCGTAAGGCAACACTAGATCAATGGTGTGGTTGAAGCTATGAGTTGGTTCATTTATCTGCTGAAAGAAAACAACAAATTCAAGTAGTGAAATGAAACAGTCTAGCTTTCAAATGAGCTGTACTGTAGTTGCATTTAATTGGTGAATTGTAAAGAACATACCTGAAATACTCCACCACAATGTTGACCTCAAAGTATTTTTCTTTAATCAAGCAGGAACTCAAGTCAAACTTTAAGTTCCTGTTTGGGGAAATCGTAACATCTGGACTTGAAAATTCTCTTTAACATACACTACAAGGTTATGGTGAGCAGAGCCCTCAGAGGAGTACATTCATGTAGGCCACTGGAATGAGACATGCTCTTGACATTTTTTTTCTCATCCTAACATCCGAAGCTGTGGGAAAATAACTGAGAAACATTATCCCTTGGGGTGGGCCAGGCATATCAAACTCACTCTGCATAGCAAAGCTCCTGAGCAGGCAGAAGGAAAAGACCATGTTTCCATACCCGAAGCTTTTACTGTGGAGGGTGTTTCTGTCACAATGCATAAACAACTGGACTTGCTGCAGGTTTTCCTGTACAGTTCAGCTAGACTTTCCAGACTTGTATTTACAAACTTTTACAATAGCTTACAATATTACAGTACATACTATTACCATGGCTAGCCCTCGGAATAGTTATTTTATTTTATTTGATAATTCCAAGTTTGACTAGTCACCTGACATGAGATGAAACCTTTAATCCAGGGGTCAACAACCTTTTTGAAACCGAGGGCAACTTCCTGGGTACTGATTAAGGCAAAGAGCTACCAGCTTGATATACACTTCTGACATCACCAATTTTCTCAATTTAGCTTCAACAATATGTTATTATTAATAATTAATGATATTTAGCTGTGTGGAGACAGTGATCATGTTAATAATTTCTCACAATAAATAACAACAATGATAACAAGTTAGAAAATAGATTAATATCAATGTAGAACACTTTATTTCTATATTTTCAAGTGCAATTATTTTTCAATTGAACATTTTCAAATGATCACTTCTACAACAGTCCAAGAAAATCACAATGTACCTACCTTTTTTAACATTTTAAACAAAAACCCTGTACAAGCCTAAGAAAAAGCATGTACAAGCCTGATAAAGACCATCAGATGCTCTGTACTGCTGCTGTCCACCGACTCATCACACTGGATAATAAACCACTTGCACCTCGCCAGATCACGGTCCAACAGGTCGGCCAAGAACATCAGAGAGTGAGAGATTACATCGATTAGGTACTTCTCGTCTTCAAGCACAGTTTTACCAATTAACATCATTGCTTCTTTGACAACCGCCCCATCTGAAAAGGCCTTCTTTTTCGTAATCGAGAATTGCGTAGTTCTTAATGAGGCTTCGGTTGCTTTTTGGGAGCTTTAAACCGGTCTCATGAAAAAAAAGATTGCTGTTAGTAGATCGCATGGCAAGCTGTGAAATGTTTCTTCGCATTGTGTCGTTTTGCCGTCGCTACAGTCGCCCCGCAAATGAGACATACGCAGGCTCTTTTCACATTGTTAAAATCAAACAAAAAAAACCCTCTACCTTCCATTAATCGTGAAAATGAAAGGTTTTCTTTCTTTTTCTGCCACCTTTTTTGGGGTTAATCTTTTTTATTATTATTATTGCTGTCCATAAACGCTACGTTTTGGGTATACGCATAATATTGTGGCGAGCTCGGGTTCTGGGATGCGGAAGAACTCAGATGCAGATTTCAGTCAGCTTATTCTGCTGTTCAAACGCAGAAAGAGCCACTTTAATTAACACTCAATAGAAAACACACGAACAAAGGGAAGTCTTCAATGACACACATAATCTCGTTTATGGTGTCCAGGTGCGAACAACAATTAAAACAGTAATTAAACACATTAACGACCAGAACTCAATAAATAGAACATTAACATTGAAAGTTACAAAGGATAACATTTACAACAAATAAAAACAGGGTTAACACAAACCTGAACCCACAGAACACACTACTACAAAGCATGCTGGGAATTTCCCACTCTGACCCTCCCCAACACACTACAATATTAACCTTTGAACAATATTATTTATATTAATAATTAAAAATATATATATTGTCATTTCCAGTTCAAATGGAAGTGTGATTTAAGCAAGAATGGCAAAAATAAGATAAAATAAATAGATGCAGCTCACTGATAAGTGCTATTTAAACTGTTGGATTGCAATACCTCTCGTGTGTCACTGCCAATCCGCGTGTTCTTTGAATGAAGACTTCAAGATGAATAATGCCAATTTCAAAATGTATTTAAAAATAGAATGAATTCAAGATACAAATACAACAGAGCTCCAGGCCAGTTCATAACCCTACAATAACAGAGTCAATTGTCAGGGCATGAAGTCTGACCACCTAACTATCCCATGACCCAATCTTTTATAGAAACACAGATGCAAATTATCAATGCTAATTCAGTCCAATCCAGTCCTTCTTCTTGGATGACCTCGTCTTCTTCTTCCAGTCCCATTGGATGCTTACACAGTCCTTGTTCTCCGTTGTCTCCCAAATGGCCAGTTCTAAGTTCACCTTCTTGCAGAGGAACTTATCAACACCAGTAAACTATTCTGTCACGTTTTATGATGGGGGTTTAACTCTTTCCGTCTGACTGTCTCCTCCTGCCTCCAACTGTCTAAACAACATTCATGTCAAGGAAGAGTCAACTGACTGCTTATCTTTATTCCACTTACTAAACATTCTACCATTCCTAACTTCTAAAGTGCTTCTAACAGAAAACAGAAACATATGGTACAACACATGATAATAAAATAAAGACAATTCTCTTCAAAGCTAAATTTAGAACCATCCTACGGGCGACTAACGTGGTCCTTACGGGCGACCTGGTGCCCCCTCAACTATTAAAAATATAGGGAAAGTTTATAAATGATAAATGTTCCTGGCATTAGTAACGTTCCTAAAGGCAGACAACAGTCATGTTTTGGGGGGCAGTACAGCACTGAAAGAATTATTTCTCTTTATTTTGACTGGCCTTTATTTTGGCAAAATATAAAGGCCAAGAAAAGCTCACAAAAGCGGTTGGCAAGTCAGTTCCTCTTGAAGCCAGCCCTGGCAAACAAAGCACTTGCACGACCATTGTCACAACCTTTGTTATCTTAGGGTTAGGGTTTATCACATGCACGCATGTTAGCGAATATAAAAAACTGAAATAGCTGATACATATGCACCTTAAATATATTAGCCAGAAAGTCAGGGTTAAAATAATTTCATGCGACAAAAAAGTTGGTCAGGGATAGTGTAATCGGGGGTGAGGCCCAGCTAGTCACCACTAAAAAAAAAATCTAAAAAAAATCATTGATTTATTTTTCATGATGACAGTTGCCTCTCCTGGCCGAACGCCTGGTCTATGAACTCCGGCCAGAACTTAATGTCCACACTAGATGGCAGTGTGCCCATCAAATGTATTTCTGGCTAGATAAGCTTGCTTCATCCATGACACCACATTATCTCCATAACACTTCCTGTTTGGTGAGACTGAAACATTTAAGCAACATCCCTATAATTATAAATAAGGAAAATAGAAAGAAAACAGAGGCTGGGCCTGATTTTTGATCAATTCCATTGTATATTTTTTTAAAAAGGACTTATATAGTGGTGGTGTTGTAAAATCAAGCAGGAGAAGTAAGAAGTACTAAAAAAAAATGACAAAGCATACAATGTGGTGAAGGGCTGCTGAGAGGGGATTGGATTAATTTGAGGGTGAGTCAGAAAGAGCAGGAGAATATCACTGCAACAACCTTTATGTTTCTTTAATGGACTTTATTCTGAAGTTCTATTTCTCTCCAAATAAGATCAAACTGTAAAGTGGACATTTTTAATCTGAAATTAAAGAAACAATTTTTTTTCTGTTTGTCATTTATCACATCTTAAGATAGTCCCAACTTCCAGGTGAAATTCTAGAGTTTAGAATATAGTGCCAAAGAGGTGCGTGGTTGTATACTGCTATTAAATCAAATTCCAAACTGTTATGCTTCTGTATCTTTCTCTGACATGGCAACACAAAACAAGCCTGGTCAGAGCAGTATTTGTGTTTTGACTAAAACAATATTTAAAAAGTGATTTTAATCTAATCCTTAGAAAATGTTTAACTGGAATCATGTGGTAAGAATTTGGCTCAGTTCTCAGATGGGATAATGGGTTCCAATCCAAGCTGTTGGTTTTGGGGGGGTTCTATTCCAGTGCTATCCCAGTTTGTTTGCAGACAATGTATTGTACCCCCTGTTTATTTTATTATTTCTGTTTATCTGTTGTCATTTCCTTCTAGTATCTATTCTGGCTTTTCTTCAAATGTTTCATTTCACATTTCACATGTATAAAAGTGTAGGCTACCACCTTCGTGGTGGAGGGATTTGCGTGTCCCAATGATCCTTGGAGCTCCGTTGTCTGGGGCTTTATGCCCCTGGTAGGGCCACCCATGGCAAACAGGTCCTAGGTGAGGGACCAGACAAAGCGTAGCCAAGACCCCCTAATGATGGAAAACAACATTGGTCCTATGTTTCCCTTGCGGGTCACCAGGGCCCCCTCCTGGAGTCAGGCCTGGGGGCGGGGCACGTTGGCGAGCGCCTGGTGGCCGGACCTCTGCCCATGGAGTCCGGCCGGGCACAGCCCGAAGAGGCAACATGGGACCCCCTTCCCATGGGCTCACCACCTGCAGGAGGGGCCAAGGGGGTCAGGTGCATTGTGTGTTGGGTAGCGGCCGAAGGCAGGGACCTTGGCAGTCTGATCCCCGGCTGCATAAACTGGCTCGAGGGACATGGAATGTCACCTCTCTGATGGGAAAGGAGCCTGAGCTGGTGCGCGAGGTTGAGAAGTTCCGACTAGATATAGTTGGCCTCACCTTGACACACGGCAAGGGCTCTGGAACCAATCTTCTCGAGAGGGGTTGGACTCTCTGCCACTCTGGAGTTGCCGGATGGTGAGAGGCGACGGGCAGGGGTGGCAATTCTCGTTGCTCTCCAGCTCAGTGCCTGTATATTGGACCACCATCCGGCATCTGAGGAAGGGGAAGCAGTGCACTGTCAACACTGTGTATAGTGGCGATGGTGTGCTGCTGACCTCAACTTGGGATGTTGTGGATCGGTGGAAGGAATACTTCGAGGAACTCCTTAATCCCACCAACGTGCCTTCCAATGAGGAAGCAGGGCCTGGGGACCTGGGGACAGGCTCTCATATCTCCAGGGCTGACGTTGCCAAGGTAGTCAAAAAAACTCCTCGGTGGCAAGGTCCCGGGGGTGGATGAGATCCGCCCGGAGTTCCTTAAGGCTCTGGATGTTGTAGGGCTGTCGTGGTTGACTCGACTCCGCAACATCGCGTGGACATCGGGGGCGGTGCCGCTGGATTTGCAGACCAGTGTGGTAGTCCCTCTTTTTAAGAAGGGGGACCGGAGGGTGTGTTCCAACTATAGGGGGATCACACTCCTCAGCCTCCCTGGTAAGGTCTATTCAGGGGTACTGGAGAGGAGGGTCCGTCGGATAGTCGAACCTCGGATTCAGGAGGAGCAATGTGCTTTTCGTCCTGGGCATTGAACGGTGGACCAGCTCTACACCCTCAAATCAAATCAAAAATCAAATCAATCTTTTATTTATATAGCATCTTATACAATCAAAATTGTTTCAAGGCGCTTTCCAGAATCCCAGGGCCTAACCCCAGACAAGCAACAGTGGCAAGGAAAAGCTCCCCTTTAACAGGAAGAAACCTTGAGCAGGACCAGGCTCATGTAGGGGGACCCTCCTGCTGATGGCCGGCTGGGTAGAGAGAGGGCGGAGGACAGGTAGAGGATAGAATGGAGAGGAGATGAGAGGGGAGTGGAGGGAGAGGAGAGGACGGGCACAGAGCACAGAAACACATACAAAAATACACTATTTATGGAAGCCAACGGCCGAGTGGGTCAGCAGGGCCGGAGGTTATCATGCAGCTCCGAAGGCGGTGATACCTGTAAATGAATACAGAAGGGGGGGGGGGGGGGGGGGGGGGGGGTGGCAGACAAACTACACAAGAATCAGCATAACTAGTCTACTTGATGAGGAGAGGCGAGGAGAAGAGAAGAGAGGAGAGGAGAGGAAACCATGACCTAGTGGGGTGACAGAGACCTGGTCAGGTGATCATGTTTCTGGAACCCAGCAGCCTTGGCCTATAACAGCATAGCTAAGATGTTAACCTAATACTAACCTAATAAAAACATATATCAAAATGGTGCTGTCTCAGGCGGCAGCCAGTAGTAGCAGCTCCCTAAACTTAATTGTTCTTTTTTAAACTTTCGTAGTGTTTTCTATACTTGTTTACATTCTTTTCTATTTGGATTTTCTTTCTTTCTTTCCATTTTCAACTGGAGTATTCAGACACCATGTTCTGGAGGCTCGAATACTTTTTTCTCTGTTTTGCGGTGCTTGGGTTATTCGCGGCCCCCATCAGCTGTGCCGAGAAGCGGAGCGGTATTGTCTACACGCGAGACCAGCTGATGGCTCTAAGACCACCATCCTTCGTGGTCGGAGAGAAGCCCCTAATCCCTAAGGAGGTGAGGAGGAAACAACGAGGGACTAAGGCTGGAGTTAAACAGAGGATGAAGAGGCGACGTTTTAAACCCTGCGTCCCCGCGGTCATAACGGGGAATGTCAGGTCCCTGGCAAATAAGATGGACGAGCTGGAGGCGCTCACACGGACCCAGCGGGAGTACAGAGAGGCCAGTATCATGTGTTTCACGGAGACATGGCTCCATGGACTGATACCGGACTCTAATGTGACGATCGCTGGTTTCACCACTGTGCGAGCAGACGGAGACACCACCGCGGCCGATAAGAAGAAAGGAGGGGGACTGGCCGTGTTCGTTAGCAACAGGTGGCGCAACCCGGAGCATATTCATGTCAAGGAGCGCGTGTGCAGTCCCGACGTGGAACTTATTGCTATCAGACTCCGTCCATACTATTTGCCACGGGAGTTTACTAACGTCATCGCCATCACCGTTTATATTCCTCTGACCGGTAATGCGGACACGGCCTGTGACGTTATTCACTCTGTCACGGCTGACCTGCAGACTAAACATCCCGGAGCCTTTATCCTCATCACAGGTGACTTCAATCATGCCTCCCTTAAGTCCACCCTCCCTACATTCCACCAGTATGTCCAGTGCAGCACGAGAGACAGGAAGACTTTGGATTTACTGTATGCTAATGTCACCAGTGCATACACTTCCACAGCACTCCCTCCGCTAGGCAAGTCTGACCACAATCTCGTGCTGCTCTCCCCATCATACACACCTGTGGTTCAGCAGCAATCAGTCACTGTGAGGACTGTTATGAAATGGTCTGATGGTGCCATGGACTGTCTGCGGGATGCCCTGGAGACCACCAACTGGTCTGCTCTCTGTGAACCACATGGTGAGGACCTGGATGGACTGACAGACTGTGTTTCCGACTACATCAAGTTCTGCACTGAGAACTCCGTCCCCACCAAGAAGGTACGCTGTTACCCAAACAACAAACCATGGGTGACAAGTGACCTGAAGGCCCTTTTGAATAAGAAGAAGAGGGCCTTCACTGCTGGGGACCCGGCTGAGCTCAGGAGTGTACAGAAGGAACTGAAACGCAGTCTGAAGGAGAGCAAGGACACCTACAGGAAGAAGCTGGAGCAGAGACTGGAGAGGAACCAGACCAGGGATGTTTGGAGTGGGATGAGAACAATCACTGGCTTCCAGAAGAAAGGAATACGCTCAGCTGATGGGAACGTGGACCAAGCTAATGAGTTGAACCAGTTTTTCAACAGGTTTGATTCTAGCTCCCCCTCCCCCAGCTGTCCCAATATTCCTCTGGATAACAATGGGTCCCCTTCACACCTCCCAGAGCCCCTAACACCTCTGCCAACTTCTTCCCCCTCCCCCCTGCTGACACCCCACATGGATCCCAACATGTCACCCATCCCCCCGACAGGACTATCCATCACGTCTGGCCAGGTGAGGAGAGAGCTGGAGAGGCTCAACCAGAGGAAGGCTGCCGGACCGGACGGCATCAGCCCACGAGTGCTGAGGAACTGCTCCAGGCAGCTGTGTGGGATACTGCAGCACCTGTTTAACCAGAGCCTTCATCTTCAGAGGATCCCAGTGCTTTGGAAGACATCCTGCCTGGTCCCGGTGCCAAAGAAGACCCATCCTGTGGCACCGAGTGACTACAGGCCAATAGCACTGACCTCCCACATTATGAAGGTCATGGAGCGGCTGGTGCTGTCACACCTCAGACCTCTGGTGAGCCCCTTTCAGGACCCTCTGCAGTTTGCCTATCAGCCCAAGGTGGGGGTTGATGACGCAGTGATATACCTGCTGCAGAGGGCTTACTCCTCCTTGGACAGACTAAACACCACAGTGCGGGTCATGTTCTTCGACTTCTCTTCTGCCTTCAACACCATCCAGCCAAGACTGCTGAGGGCGAAGTTGGAGAAGATGCAGATGGATGCTCCCCTTGTTTCTTGGATCGAGGACTACCTGACAGGTCGGCCACAGTTTGTGAGACTGCGGAGCTGATGAGCAACACAGGAGCTCCTCAAGGAACTGTGCTCTCCCCATTCCTGTTCACCACCTACACAGCTGACTTCCAGTACCACTCTGAGACATGTCATCTCCAGAAGTACTCGGATGACACAGTCATAGTCGGGTGTGTGGAGAATGGACAGGAGGATGAATACAGGGACCTTGTGGAGAGTTTTGTCAGGTGGAGCAGGGAGAACCTTCTGCAGCTCAACGTGACCAAGACGAAGGAGATGGTGGTGGACTTCAGAAAAAGCAAGTCCCTCCCCAGTCTGCATTAGTGGGAAAGATGTGGAAATAGTCCCATCTTACAGGTTCCTGGGTGTCCAGCTGGACAATAAACTGGAGTGGTCCACAAACACCGATGCTGTTTACAAGAAGGCCTCCTCAGGAGACTCAGGTCCTTCAGTGTTTGCAGCAGGATGCTCCACATGTTCTACCAGTCTGTCATGGCTAGCACCATCTTCTTTGCTGCAGTGTGCTGGGGTACAGGCATTAAAGCAAAGGATGCCAACAGACTTAACAAACTGATTAAAAAGGCAGGGTCTGTTGGCTGTAGACTTGACAACTTGGACGAGGTGGTGAGGGACAGGATGGTGTTGAAACTGCGGACAATCATGGACAGTCCCTCCCACCCCCTCCATAACACAGTGGACAAACTGAGAAGCAGCTTCAGCAGCAGACTCCTGCAGCCTCGCTGCTCTAAGGAACGGTACAGGAAGTCATTCCTGCCGTCCGCTATCAGACTCTATAACTCATCCAAACCCAGCCAATAACAATAACTGTGTAATGTTCATGCTGTAATTTTATTTCTAATTTATTCTATTCTATTTATGTATATATGCTTATAATGCTTATAATATGTATATATATATATGCTTATAATATATGCTGTATATATGCTTATAACATTCTAATCTTATCTGTATTTATTTTTTCTGTCTCTTTACTCTGCATACGCTGCTACTATAATTCAATTTCCCCACGGGGATGAATAAAGTTCATCTTAATCCTAATCTTAATGATTAGACAACCCCCTAAGTATGATAATTTGTCTGTCTATAGTAGTAACTGGGACTACAGAATTTACGACAATAAGCTTTTTCAAAGAGGTAGGTTTTAAGCCTAATTTTAAAAGCAGAGATGGAGTCAGCCTCCTGTACCTGGACAGGGAGCTGGTTCCACAGCAGGGAGGCCTGGTAGCTAAATGCTCGGCCCCCTATTCTACCTCTAGAGACTCTGGGAACCACAAGTAGACCAGCATTCTGAGAGTGGAGCGGTCTATTGGGATGGTAAGGTTTCACTTGCTCCTCCAGGTAGGATGGAGCTAGGCCTCTGAGGACCTTGTAGGTCAGAAGAAGAATTTTAAAAATTATTCTAAATTTAACGGGCAGCCAATGAAGAGACGCCAGTACATGAGTAATGTGATCTCTTTTTCAATACCTGTCAGAACTCTCTCTGCAGCATTTTGAATCACCTGGAGGCTTCTGTTGTATCTGAAGCCTGTGTATCTATTCTGTGCAGGCCTTTACTTCTGTAAGTCCGCAATGTATTTAGCAGCCAGCCTGATGCCATATTAGGAAATGCTCCACATGTGTCTTGTGTCTTCTGCCTTACTGTAAGATCGCAATGGAAGTCTTGTTATTGCTAAGAGAAGCATTGGAGAGATGACAAGAGATGACATTGGAGCCTGTAGGCTTCTGGTATGCGGATGTGTAGCATGAAGCCTTTCTACTACTCCCATTTTTGGTATTAACTGAAATCTATGCCATTGGGTTTGCTATATTGTGTAGCATGAGGTCATCAGAAAAGAATGTGTTTAGTTGACTGTATAAGAAGGAGCTATCGATGTAAACATTTCAGAGTTCTCCACCAACGGGACCGCGAAACCTCCCTCAGGCAAACTGCAGCGTCCGATTGATACCTGACTGTTCTCTCCAATAAACATCTATGATAACCAAGTCGGTGTCTGCGAAGATTCCTTCCTGATCAACACATCTCGACTACCACCAGAAGAAAATTCACAACACTTCTTAAAGAGTTGTTTGGACACCCTGATAATAACAAATTACAATAGTCCAGCCTGGAAGTAACAAATGCATGGACTAACTTTTCAACATCTTGCCGTGTCAGTGGTTTCCTTATCCTTGTGATGTTCCTTAGGTGAAAAAAGGCACTTCTAGAAACTGTTTTAATGTGTGAGTTGAAGGAGAGATTTTGATCAAAAGTTACTCCAAGATTTCTCACAGAGAGACTAGATGTTAATGAGATACCATCTAGAGTGATCATGTGATCTAATCTATCCCTGAGAGGTTCAGGACCAAACACCATGACCTCAGTTTTTCCAGAGTTAAGGACGAGGAAATTTGAAGACATCCAAGACTTTATGTCTTTAAGACAGGTCTGGAACTTCACTAACTGCTCTGTCTCCTCTGGTTTCATGGATAAATACAGCTGAGTGTCATTAGCATAACAATGAGAATTTATCCCATGCTGCCGAATAATGTTCCCTAAGGGAAGCATGTACAAGGTGAAAAGGATTGATCTAAGTACAGAACCTTGTGGAACTCCATGGCTAACCCTACTGTATAAAGAGGGAACGCCATGGACATGAGCAAACTGGTATATATCTATATATATATATGGTATATATCGATCGTATTTATCTATATAAATATATAGATAAATACGATCTAAACCAGTCTAGTGCTGTCCCTTTAATCCCAATCATATGTTCCAGTCTCTGTAACAGGATGCTGTGATCAACTGTGTTAAAAGCAGCACTGAGGTCCAGCAGAACCAGCATAGAGACCAGTCCATCATCTGAAGCTATGAGAAGATCATTAGTAACTTTAAGAACTGCTGTTTCTGTGCTGTGATGAGCTCTAAACCCTGACTGAAACATCTCAAACAGGCTGTTTCTCTGCAGGTGCTCCAGTAACTCAACAGTCAGGATCCGTCCCCCCACCCAAAGCCGAAGGGAGGCTACCCTCTCATCCACCGGGGTAAACTCCAATATACAGGCACTGAGCTGGAGAGCAACGAGAATTGCCAACCCTGCCCGTCGCCTCTCACCATCCGGCAACTCCAGAGTGGCAGAGAGTCCAACCCCTCTCGAGTCATCACAACCTTCTCAAGAATTTCAGAGATAAAAGGAAGGTTGGATATCAGCCTATAATTCGCCAGCACGTCCGGATCCAGTGATGTTTTTTAAGCAACGGCTTAATCACTGCCACCTTGTAGGACTGGAGTACATAACCTGTCACTAAAGAACAACTGATCTGGTCCAGGATAGATCTGCCTATCATTGGTAAAACATCCTTCAACAGGTGTGTTGGGATGGGATCTAAAAGACACGTGGTGGTCTTGGATTTATTAGTGATGACGCCTCAGAAAAATATGTAGGAGTGAAGGAGTTTAAGAGCTCGTTGGAGACCCTGTATGTTCCCACAGTCAGCACATCTGGTGATGGTCTAGCAGCTGTTGGGATGGCCTGGTTAGCTTTTTCTCTGATAGCTAGAACTTTATCAGTGAAGAAGCTCATGAAGTCTTCACCACTAAGGGAAGAAGGAATTTGTGGATCCAAAACACTGTGACTCTTGGTTATTTTGGCCACAGTGCTGAAAATAAACCTGGAGGAAAAAAAAAAGAAGGAAAAATAAGCTGTTCTAGCCTTACAGAGGGCCTTGTTTTATAAACTACCAGACAGTCTTTCCAGGCTAAATTTTACAAGAATACCACTTCCTCTCTAGTCTTCGCACTTTCTGCTTGACGGTCCTTATGTGTGAATTATACTGGAGGCATGATTCTCAGTGAGGCTGCTGCACCTTCAGCAACAGAGTTGACCTTGGCACGGCTAAGATTACAGTGATTATTCCCTGCAGAAACACATGGTGGTCCTGGGATCAGCACAGGGATCACTTCCTTAAACTTAGTTACAGCATTATCTGAAAGACATCTGCTATAGTAAGATTGTGTTCTGACCATAGAAGAATCGTTAATCATAAATGTAAAAGTGATCAAAGAATGATTTGACAGGAGTGGGTTCTGAGGGACCACAACACCGGAAGTCAGAACTAGATCAAGGGTGTGGTTGAAGCTATGAGTTGGTTGATTTTTCTGTTGAAGGAAACCAACTGTAAACGTCTAAATTTACAACTGTAAACGTCTAAATTTACAACGTCTAGA
The DNA here is from genome assembly GCF_901000725.2 of Takifugu rubripes. NCBI lineage: Eukaryota > Metazoa > Chordata > Actinopteri > Tetraodontiformes > Tetraodontidae > Takifugu > Takifugu rubripes. The sequence goes on from NC_042305.1 coordinate 5,782,016, forward strand.
TGGATGTTAAAGTCTCCAATAATCATGACTTTATTTGTTCTGAGGACCAAGTTAGATAAGAGGTCAGGGAACTCAGACAGGAACTCTTAATGTGGCCCAGCAGGGACCCGATATACAACTACAAACAAAATGGGCTTTTTCATCCTCCAGTTCAGATGGGTGATGCCAAGAGTCAGGCTTTCAAATGAACTGGAGATGTGCTTGGGTCTAGGATTAATTAATAACTTGGAGTGATAAATTGCTGCCACTCCCCCTCCATGACCAGTACCATGAGGAATATGATAATTAAGATGAAAGAGTAGATTTATTTAAGCTAACATACTCCTCCTTGTTGGGGAAAACACCAGATATTTGTTACAGGACATTAAACCCTACAAAATGATGTGCTGTGTCTTCCGGGTGAGTATTGTGTCACTTCCTGTCTTCTCAATCGTTCGTTGGTTGCATTGTGCGTTGCATTGGTGTGTTGTATTAACTTTACTTAAAATTTTGAACACTTGGGACATTCTAGTCACCTGATATCAACAGTGAGAAACAACCCATATTAAACAAATACAGGGCTTCGCCGATTACTAGCGTTAGCATGGTCTGTTTCACCCGGTGTCTTTGTCTGTTCAGCGTGTGAAATGTTTAGTTACTCCTCCGCCTCCCTTAGTGAAGGGAATAGGTGCAGAAAGTGTAGTTTATTTATGGCTATGGAGGCTAGACTTAGCGAGCTTGAGACGCGGTTCCGCAGCTTGGAGTTAGCTGGAGTTGCGTCAAGTAGCCAGGATAAGCTGGCTGCTGCGGAGCCGCCTAGCGTAGCTTCAGCTAGCGGTCCCCCGGCAGCAGCCGGCTAGCCAGGGTGGCTGGGTGACGGTTCGTAGGAAGCGTAGCCAAAAACAAAGGCCCACGGTGCACCACCACTCGCTTCCCGTGGCTACCCGCTTTTCCTCACTCAGCGACACACCCGCTGAGAAACCGACCCTGGTAATTGGCGACTCTGTTTTGCGCAACGTGAAGCCGACTCCAGCGACCATAGTCAAGTGCATGCCGGGGGCCAGAGCGGGCGACATAGAAGCAAATTTATGGCTGCTGGCGAGACGTAATCGTAAATTTGGTAAAGTTATTATTCACGTCGGAGCCAACGACACCCGGCTTCGTCAGTCGGAGGTCACCAAAATTAACTTGGAGTCGGTGTGTAACTACGCAAAAATGATGTCGGACTCTGTAGCATTCTCTGGTCCCCTCCCCAATCTGGCCAGCGATGAGATGTTTAGCTGCATGTCGTCGCTCCGTCGCTGGCTGTCACGGTGGTGCCCTGAAAACCAGGTAGCCTTTATAGACAATTTGAGCACTTTTTGGGGAAAACCTGGTCTGATTAGGAAAGACGGTGTCCATCCCACACGAGATGGTGCTTCTCTCATTTCTAGTAATTTGGCTAATTTTATTAGACCCAAAGTGACCTGACAATCCAGGGTCCAGACCAGGATGCAGAGTTGTAGTCTTACACACATCTCTGCTGCTTCCTTAGAATCTTCATCTGCCAACAATAACATATGTAACACTATAGAGGTAGTCTCTGTTCCACGGTTAAAAGTTCACCAAGCACAGAGCAGGGGAGCGGTCAATCACCAAAATCTTATTAAAATTAATACTAAAGCACAAGTTGGAGAAACTAATATCACAATTAAGTGTGGACTGTTAAATATTAGATCTATTTTGTGTAAATCCCTGTTAGTACACGACCTGATAGCGGATCATCACATTGATTTATTTTGTCTTACTGAGACCTGGCTTCAGGAGGAGGAGTATGGTAGCTTAAATAAATCTACTCCTCCTACCCATCTAATTATCATATTCCTCGTGTTACTGGTCGAGGAGGGGGAGTGGCAGCAATCTATCACTCAGTTATTAATTAATCCCAGACCAAAACATGGCTTCAGTTCATTTGAAAGCCTGACTCTTGGCATCACTCATCTGAACTGGACGGCAGTTCTGTTTGTAGTTGTATATCGGCCCCCTGCTGGTCCACATTCAGAGTTCCTGTCTGAGTTCTCTGATTTCTTATCTGACTTGGTCCTTAGAACGGAGAAAGTCATTATCATTGGAGACTTTAATATCCATGTAGACGTTGTAAATGACAGCTTTAGAAATGGCTTCATTACATTACTTGAGTAAGTTGGTTTCCTCCAGCAGATAAACCAACCTACTCATAGCTTCAACCACAACCTTGATCTAGTTCTGACTTACAGTGTTGAGGTAGAACATGTGTCAGTGTTCCCTCACAACCCACTCCTGTCAGACCATTCTTTGATCACTTTCACATTTATGATTAAGGATTCTTCTATGCTCAGAACAAAGTCTTACTATAGCAGATGTCTTTCAGATAATGCTGTAGCTAAGTTTAAGGAAGCGATCCCTGTGCTGATCCCAGGAACACCGTGTGTTTCCCCAGGGATCAATCATTATAATCTTAGCCCTGCTGAGGTTGACTCTATTGCGGAAGGTGCAGCAACCTCACTGAGAATCACGCTTGATTCTGTTGCCCCCCTGAAAAAGAAAATAGTAAATCAGAGGAGGTGTGCCCCCTGGTATAATTCACATATCAGGACCCTCAAGCAGAAAGTGCGAAGACTGGAAAGGAAGTGGCATTCTTGTAAAATAGACAGCTATCATGTAGCCTGGAAAGACTGTCTATTAGTTTACAAAAAGGCCCTTCGCAAGGCTAGAACAGCTTATTTTTCTTCTTTAATTGAGGAAAATAAGAGCAACCCCAGGTTTCTTTTCAGCACTGTGGCCAAATTAACCAAGAGTCACAGTGTTTTAGATCCACGTATCCCTTCTTCCCTTAGTGGTGAAGACTTCATGAGCTTCTTCACTGATAAAGTTCTAGCTATCAGAGAGAAAGCCAACCAGGCCATCCCAAAAACTGGACCATCACCAGATGTGCTGACTGTGGGAACATACAAGGTCTCCAACGAGCCCTTAAACTCCTTCAGCCCTATATATTTTTCTGAGGCGTCATCGCTAATTCAGAAATCCAAGACCACCATGTGTCTTTTAGATCCCATCCCAACACACCTGTTGAAGGATGTTTTACCATTGATAGGCAGTTCTATCCTGGACCAGATCAATGGTTCTTTAGTGTCAGGTTTTGTACCCCGGTCCTACAAGGTGGCAGTGATTAAGCCGTTGCTTAAAAAACCATCACTGGATCCTGATGTCTTGGCAAATTATAGGCCAATATCCAACCTTACTTTTATCTCTAAAGTTCTAGAGAAGGTGGTGGTGACTCAGTTACTGGAGCACCTGCAGAGGAACAGCCTGTTTGAGATGTTTCAGTCAGGCTTTAGAGCTCACCACAGCACAGAAACAGCACTTCTTAAAGTCACTAATGATCTTCTCATAGCTTCCGATCATGGACTGGTCTCTATGCTGGTTCTGCTGGACCTCAGTGCTGCTTTTGATACAGTTGATCACAGCATCCTGTTACAGAGACTGGAACATGTGATTGGGATTAAAGGGACAGCACTAGACTGGTTTAGATCATACTTATCTGATAGATACCAGTTTGCTCATGTCCATGGTGTTCCCTCCTCATACAGTAGGGTTAGCCATGGAGTTCCTCAAGGTTCTGTACTTGGACCAATCCTTTTCACCTTGTACATGCTTCCCTTAGGGAACATTATTCGGCAGCATGGGATACATTTTCATTGTTATTGCTGATGACACTCAGCTCTATTTATGCATGAAACCCGAGGAGACAGAGAAGTTAGTGAAGCTCCAGACCTGTCTTAAAGACATAAAGTCCTGGATGTCTTCAAATTTCCTCGTCCTTAACTCTGGAAAAACTGAGGTCATGGTGTTTGGTCCTGAACCTCTCAGGGATAGATTAGATCACATGATCACTCTAGATGGTATCTCATTAACATCTAGTCTCTCTGTGAAGAATCTGGGAGTAACTTTTGATCAAAATCTATCCTTCAACTCACACATTTAATTAGTCTCTAGAAGTGCCTTTTTTCACTTGAGGAACATCACAAAGATCAGGAAGCTGCTGACGCGGCATGATGCTGTAAAGTTAGTCCATGCATTTGTTACTTCCAGGCTGGACTACTGTAATTCTTTATTATCAGGGTGTCCAAACAACTCTTTAAGAAGCCTCCAGTTGATCCAAAATGCTGCAGCCAGAGTTCTGACAGGTATTGACAAAAGAGATCACATAACTCCTGTAATGGCGTTGCTTGATTGGCTGCCCGTTAAATTTAGAATAATTTTTAAAACCCTTCTTTTGACCTACAAGGTCCACAGAGGCCTAGCTCCATCCTACCTGGAGGAGCTAGTGATACCTTACCAGCCCAATAGACCGCTCCGCTCTCAGAATGCTGGTCTACTTGTGGTTCCCAGAGTTTCTAGGAGTAGAATGGGGGGCCAAGCATTTAGCTACCAGGCCCCCCTGCTATGGAACCAGCTCCCTGTCAAGGTACGGGAGGCTGACTCCATCGCCACTTTTAAGATCAGACTTAAAACCTACCTCTTTGAAAAAGCTTATTGTTACTAATTCTGTAGTTCCAGTTACTATCATAGACAGACAAACTATCATAGTTAGGGGGTCGTCTAATCGTTAGGTCACATCTTAGTTATGCTGTTATAGGCCAAGGCTGCCGGGGTCCGGAAACATGATCACCTGACAGGCCTCTGTCACGCCATTGGGTCATGGTTTCCTCTCCTCTCCTCTCCTTTCCTCCTCCTCATCAAGCAGACTAGTTATGCTGATTCTTGTGTAGTTTTTCTGCTCCCCCCCCCCCATCTATTTACAGGTATCGCCGCCTTCGGAGCTGCATAATGACCTCCGGCCCCGCTGAAGTGATTGTATATCGTATTTTTGTGTGTGTTTCTGTGCTCTGTGCCTCTCCTCTCCTCTCCTCTCCTCTCCTCTCCTCTCCTCTCCTCTCCTCTCCTCTCCTCTCCCCCTCCCCCTCCTTCTCCTTCTCTTTTTCCTCCCCCTCTCCTCTCCTCTCCATTCCTCTCCTCTTTCCCCTCCTCCTTCTCCTCTCCTCCACCTCCCCTTCACTCTACTTCTCCTCTCCTCTACCCCTCTCCTCTCCTCTCCTCTCCTCTCCTCTCCTACCTATTCTATCCTCTACCTGACCTCCCCCTTCTCCTCTCTCTTTACCCAGCCGGCCATCAGCAGGAGGGTCCCCCTACATGAGCCTGGTCCTGCTCAAGGTTTCTTCCTGTTAAAGGGGAGTTTTTCCTTGCCACTGTTGCTGGGATTCTGGAAGGTGCCTTGAAACAATTTTGATTGTATAAGACGCTATATAAATAAAGATTGATTTGATTTGATTTGATTCCTGACGCCAGGTCTCAGTAAGACAAAATAAATCAATGTGATGATCCGCTATCAGGTCGTGCAGTAACAGAGATTTACACAAAAAAGTTCTAATATGTATTACTCTACATTTAATTGTACTATTAGTGTATTCTATTTGTGCTTTGGTATGCATTTTAATAAGATTATGGTGATTGACCGCTCCCTTGCTCTGTGCTTGGCGAACCTGAGGGTTCTATGGAAACAGCAGATAGGTGTGTAAGACTACAACTCCGCATCCTGGTCTGGACCCTGGTTTGTCAGGTCACTTTGGGTCTAATAAAATTAGCCAAATTACTAGAAATGAAAGAGGCACCATCCCGTGTGGGATGGACACGTCTCTGCTCCAATTGTCTACAAAGGACACCTGGTTTTCGGGGCACCACCGTGACAACCAGTGACAAAGCGATGACATGCAGCTGAACATTTCATCGCTGGCCAGATTGGGGAGGGGACCAGAGAATGCTACGGAGTCCAACATCGTTTTTGCATAATTGCACACCGACTCTATGTTAATTTTTGTTACCTTTGTGTCGTTTTCGCCGACGTGAATAATAACTTTATTGAATTACGTTTACTTCTCGCCAGCAGCTTTAGATTGGCTTCTATGTTGCCCACTCTGGCCCCTGAAATGCACTTAACTATGGTCGCTGGAGTCGGCTTCACGTAGCACAAAACAGAGTCGCCAATTACCAGGGTCGGTTTCTCAGCGGGTGTTATCGAGTGACTAGAATTTTCCCGAGTATTCAATTTTAAGTCAACTGAATCCAACACACACCGTGCACAGTGCACCAACGAACTATTGAGAAGACAGGAAGTGACGCAATACGTTACCCAACGGAAGTCTCCCTGGATGTCCCGGTAGTGTCCCGACCCCCTCAATCAGAGGTTCAACTATCAATCTAATCCTCTTTTCCAGCACCCTGGCATAGACTTTCCCAGGGAGGCTGAGGAGTGTGATTCCTCTGTAGTTGGAACACACCCTCTGGTCCCCACTCTTGAAAATAGAGACCACCACCCCAGTCTGCCAGTCCAAGGGCACTGCCCCCGATGTCCATGCAATGTTGCAGAGGCGTGTCAACCAGGACAGTGTTGGATTGCAATACCTCTCGTGTGTCACTGCCAATCCGCGTGTTCTTTGAATGAAGACTTCAAAAAAATAATGACAATTTCAATATGTATTCAACAATAGAATGAATTCAAGATACAAATATTACAGAGCTGCGGGCCCGTTCATAACCCTACAACAACAGAGTCCATTGCCAGGGCATGAAGGTGGTCAGACTTCTAACTATCCCTTGGCCCAGTCTTTTATAGAAACACATATGTAAATTATCAATGCTAATTCAGTCCAATCCAGTCCTTCTTCTTGGATGACCTCGTCTTCTTCTTCCAGTCCCATTGGATGCTTACACAGTCCTTGTTCTCCGTTGTCTCCCAAATGGCCAGTTCTAAGTTCACCTTCTTGCAGAGGAACTTATCAACACCAGTAAACTATTCTGTCACGTTTTACGATGGGGGTTTAACTCTTTCCGTCTGACTGTCTCCTCCTGCCTCCAACTGTCTAAACAACATTCATGTCAAGGAAGAGTCAACTGACTGCTTATCTTTATTCCACTTACTAAACATTCTACCATTCCTAACTTCTAAAGTGCTTCTAACAGAAAACAGAAACATATGGTACAACACATGATAATAGAATAAAGACAATTCTCTTCAACAGCCCTACAACATCCAGAGCCTTAAGATACCCCGGGTGGATCTCATCCGCTCCCGGAGCTCCACCGCCAAGCAGCTGTTTCACTACCTTGGCAACTTCTGCTCTGGAAATTGAATGGTCCACCTCCTGGTCTTCCGAGTCGGTTCCTCCTTGAGGATACGTGTTGGTAGGATTGAGTAGCTGCTGGTAGTATTCCTTCCACCGCCGGATAATTGCCCCAGGAGACGTCAGCAGCTCCCCACGTGCACCTAACACAGTGTGGGCGAGTTGCTGCCTGCTGCCCCTAAGGCGCCGGACAGTTTGCCAGAATCTTCTCGGAGCTGACCAAAAGTCTCCCTCCATAGTCTCACAGAGCAGCCATGACCTGTAGGCCTCTTTCTTCAGCCTGACGGCTCCCCTCATCTCTGGTGTCCACCATCGGGTACGGGGGTTACCGCCACGACCAACACCAGCGGCCTTGCAGCCACAGCTTGTGACAGCCGCTTCGACGAGCTGAACATGGCCTATTCAGACTCAATGTCTCCTACCACCCTCAGAACGCGATCGAAGCTCTGTCGGAGGTGGAGGTTGAAGGCCAGCCTGACGGGTTCCTTCACCAAGCATTCCCAACAGACCCTCACTAAGTGTTTGGGCCTGCCAGGTCCCACCTCCACCTGGTCCAACTCACCACCAGGTAGTGATCAGTTGACAGCTCTGCTCCTCTCTTCACCCGAGTGTCCAAAACATATGGCCGCAGATCAGCTGACATGACTATGAAGTCAATCATTGACCTGCGGCCCAGGCCGTCATGGTGCCAAGAGCACCGATGAACAACCTTATGCTTGAACATACTGTTAGTTATGGCCAAACTGCGACTAGCACAGAAGTCCAATAACTGAACACCACTCTGGTTCTGATCGGGCAGACCGTTCCTCCCAATCCCGCCTTTCCAGGTCATGCTGCCGTTGCCCACGTGAGCGTTGAAGTCTCCGAGCAGCACGATGGAGTCCCCAGTCGGGACACTGTCCAGCGTCCGTCCTAGATCCTCCAAAAAGGGCGGGCACTCTGAACTATTGTTTGGTGCATACGCACAAACAACCGTCGGAACACGTTCCCTGACCCGAAGGCGCAGGGAAGCAACCCTTTCACTCGACCGCGAGAACCCCAACGTCGAACTAGAGGCTCGCCATCATTTTGATGTACCATGCTGGGTCTTACGAACCATTCTTTGTTTGACCCTTCACCTAGGACCAATCTGCCTTGGGAGACCCTACCAGAGGCAAACTGCCCCGGACAGCATAGTGAATAGGGTACGCAAACTCCTCCACCACGATAAGGTGATGGTTCACGGAGAATAGTAATGTACATAACATAATAGTTTTTTTTCTTTAGTGTTGTATATCACTGCTACACGTGAATTTCCCCGATGTGGGATCAATAAGTTTTGTCTGTCCGTCCGTCCGTCCGTCCATCCATCCATCCATCCATCTATCTAAAACCCAGCTCATTCATGGACTCTCTTCTACTCTGAAGTTGCCCACAATGAGGCAGTGAGCTTATAGCTCCCCGGTTTATTCACCTTGGGTCTCTTGCTGTTTTAGCTTTGTAGCTCTCTGCACTGTCCCAGGAGTACTGGAAGGTTCTTCAATTGAGGACCCCATCATTCTACTGGGAAACTTTAATGCTGTCAGTGATAGAATTAACTGGAGGAGTGTGATTGGGAAAAACAGCCTTCCTGATCTGAACCCTTGTGGTGTGTTTATTGTTGGACTGTTGTGCTACTCACAGCTTGTCAAAACAAACTATGTATACTATATATGTATATGAGTATAAGGGTGTCTATCAGTGCATGTGGTATAAGGACACCCTAGGCCAGTGGTATATTATCGATTTCCAAATTGTGTCGTCTGGCCATTTGACTTGAACACTCGAGTGAAGAGTGGGGCCGAGTTGTCAACTGTCCACCACCTGGTAGTTGGTCGGTTAGTCAGACAGACAGAAAGAAATATAATACGCCAAACCTTTGAGTGTAGGATCTCTTTACCAGTCTAGCAACTTTTTGGTATCTTGCTCATTTATGCTGCAGTGGGCAGACCTGAATTTTACTGTGGGCATTTCTGGGAAACAATCTGACCCATATTTATATCGACATATCTAACCAGCATAAAGTTACAGTTTGGTTTTCGCTGGTATAAACATTACATGCCAGCATTTTAAATGAAAGGTGCCCTTTTATTTTGTTTTTTATGTTAATATAACAGCAGTATTTAGAATCATTCAGAATAATGATCATTTAGAATTATTTAGAATAATGATCTACTTCTCCTGACTGAGGTGATTCAGTATTTATACTGGCAGTGGCAATCTTCAATTTATGTGAATTTTATTTTGAAGTTTTTATCAAGTTTGAAGTTAGTTGCAATATCTTTAGAAGATGATAATTTAATCACTATACATGTAAACAAATTTTGCAAAAAGAAACAAAAGACAAATATTGGTGAAACCAACTGTAGCACTTTTGGATCTAATGCAAATTGAAAGCATTATCTCTTAAATTAAATTCAGACAATAATCACTCATATGTCAATAAAAAAAAGCATTTTGTCCAAATACATTCATTCCGGTGCAGCAACATAGCTGCATCCAGTGATTAAATTGTGGTTCATCAAAATAAGTTGCATTGCTGTAAATCAGTTGTGCTCATAATCATAGTTGAAATACACAGCTAGTAGAAAGTATTAGAAAGTTTCAGCAATTTAAGATTATTATATTAATGCTAATCATTCTAATAAGTAATATAATACTACTAATAATACCACTAATAATAAGCACTATAATACTATAATAATCATACAATTGAACATCAGAGCTGAGGCCCTTTTTGTCCACTGATTCACAGTCCGGTGGGGGGGAGTTTTTATGTGCTGCTTGAGGTCTTGATTGAGTGATAGGAGATTTGCACCATGGGCAGGGATGTGCACTACATTTATAATAATACGTATGTAATATTTATATTTTACATTTACATTTAGACTTTGACACGTTTTGCTAAATGTGAGAAAAATAGTTGGACGTGAGTGTTTCACATTCGACTCTCCATACTTGGGTCCTAATAAACATTAAAAAGACAGCAAAGTCCTCGCTGGAACTGGTCAATAGCACTGGCCGAAATAATAAATATTACAATTACAACAGGGTCCTCATGTAGTAGACCTGAGACCCGCTGGGAACCTAATAATAAAAGATGTTGAAACTCAGCTATGTTAATCAAAAGACAAATGTAAAATGTTTTAATCTGTTAAATCCGTTAAATTTTGTATGTTTGCCTAATGAATCTAACATGGTGTATATGTGAAGGCTGGATTCAGCTGTGGGTGTTGATAAGAGCAGCAGTGATATGCCTGCATGTTTTTTAGTGAAAACAAACACTGGTCCATTTGCAGCATGGTTCAACTCATCAATAGTAACCAGTAGAGTCTGTGGTTGTACTGTACACCATTTCACACCACCAGGATTTAACTAAACTAACCTGCAGAGAGGAACATGATCATTAACGCTGGTGATCATTAAGGACTGGTGTGACAGTATTGACATAAATTCAACATATCGGCAGCCTGGACACTTCCTTTAAGCATTTTGTCACATTCCTTCATTAACCCTGTCTTCTGTGGTCTAACTTGCATTTAATATCCAGCTCAAATCATCTGCTGAGTCCAATAAGCCTTCGTCTGGTGGTGATTTATTAAAGAGTAGAGTCGATTCCTTTTAAGGAAGGCTTTTGTATAACTAAATGTCTCCTGCACTAAAGGACAATTGATCACATCTATTACTCTGACAGGTAAAAATAACAAAGAAACAAATATAGATACTGATCAAAGTTTTAATCAAAATGACGTTTCAGTTCTTCTTTAAAAAAATAACTATGAATATATTTAAATATTTTAGAACGACAAATGTTAGAAAGCTTCAACACAAAATGATGGTTTTGCAAAACACTTGCAGCACGATGTTAGTGTGATATTTTAATATCCAAGGCTCAGCAATATAATGTAAATCCATACAGTCCTTGAGCCTGGGAAACACCAAAAAAGAAATAGAAATTCTTGACATTATGTTTTAGGTAGTTTTTTTGTTTTCATTGTTTAACATTGACCAGTGTATTTTACTCATCTTCCAAAAACCAGAATCACCTTTGAGTATTATATAATAGACAACAATAGGACAATTGTATGAGGAAGAAAATTTGGTCATGTTTTGAAATGTCATTTTTAATTTGACTGCATCATCAACGTATCTCTTTGCAGCCCTGTTGTTAGCATGCAGTAGTGCGATAGAGTGCTATTGAAGCAGTCTCTCCCACCAGTTAAACAACCTTAATCAGCATGTTTTCCTTTGCTGCCACTTCTGTAAACAGTGTCTGCAATCAGGGGGAAGTCTTGTGCATCAGTGATAAGATTTATTTGTTTCAGAATGTGTTGGGCAGAGCACACTGCTACATGCTCTGTGTTCTCAAATATGCACTTTATTTAATCGTCTGTTCTATTACAGTCACTCCCCCTCATTATTATTGTTTTTACAAATAATGTCTTAATTTTATGTGCAACAATATTAACAACAATAACAATACAATCTATTTTTAGTATTTTTATTAAATATATTTTAAATCATGCAGAAATAGCAAATTTGCAGAAATTTGCCTATTATTTGTCCAAACTGAAACAATCATATGACCACATGGTCACAATTTAACAGCACCGCGCAACACTGCAAAATTTGCTATTTGAAAACTATGTTAACAAAGTGGACCACATCTGATTTCCTGTGATATCGATTATTCACTGTTATTTCTGCTTTGCACCATGATTACTTATGCTCACATGCTGCATGTTATAGCCCTGAAAGGGTTCCACTGTCCATACAGGTTTGAGTTACTCTGAACACATTTTTTGAAAAATCCTTTGCGTTGTATTCATGATTTGCTGACCAGAATCATGCTGTTGTAAACTAATTGTTTCATTTAATTATATTGTCTTTACATACAAGGATAGAGATTTAAATTTGCTTGTGAATGATATTTATCATATGAAAAGCAATAATTTAAAAAGTGGCCTAGATGAAGGATCTTACTACTTTGTTTATTGTTCTGATAAGTCACCGAACTCTGTACTGCCATTGGATCGTGAAGGACCAGGGGACACCTCCTCACCTTTGTTGCTTTCCTGATTACTCGTCAGGCTAGCCTCAGACTTGCTGGCTGGGGACTTATGGAAGGACCCAGGTGCACTGGACCGAGCCTGCAATAGAAAACATGAGCAGCGAGTTTGCAGCTCTTTATAGAATGTGTTGAGCTGTAAAGATGACAGCCAGGGACAGCCCAGCAGGGTCTTGAATGCCGTACGAAACTCTGGACTCCTGCAGTAAATAATGGGATTGAGGCCAGAGTTAATGTAACCCAACCAGTTCAACAATCTGAAGACCTTCTCTGAGGGAACCTCTCTGTTAAATACGTTGATGATATTTGCTACAAAGAATGGCAGCCAGCACACAGTGAAGGTCCCCATGATGATACCCAAAGTCTTAATGGCTTTATGTTCTTTAACTACAATTAACTTAGATGGCCTTCTTTTGGTGTTTTTTCTCCGCGCGCCGTTGTTGCAGCTCCTGGATGCTGGGCATACCAATGGCATGATGTTGTTAACATGGGAGCCAGCTTGCAACTGCGATGTTGGACACTCTTTCTGGAAACGCAAACGGTTCTTATCAATGAGCTGGATCTGCCGTGTTGCGATTAGAAATACTTTTACATATACAAATATCATGATCAGCAGTGGAATGTAAAAAGACACTATGGAAGATATAATAGCATAGGCTCTGTTGGTCACAAAGTCACAGCATGCAGGGTCCGCATAGCATTCCTTTGCTGTCCTGTCATCATCGCGCCAAAGCCCATTCATAATGGGTACAAAGGAAATTAAAGAGGACACAACCCACACCAAACAAACTATGACCCTGGCACGACACTTGTTGAGGAGAACCTTGTGTCGCAGGGGCTTTGTGATAGCTATGTAGCGATCCACTGCTATGACACACAGTGTTTCTATGCTTGCTGTTACACACAGGACATCTACAGATGTCCAGAGATCACAGAAGGTGTCGCTGAGCTTCCACTGTCCCGTCACCACAATTGTTGCCCCCAGAGGTACCACAAAGACCCCCATGATGAGGTCCGCGCAGCCCAAGGACATGATAAAAATGTTTGTTGTTGTCTGAAGTTGTGAAGTACGAGTAACAGCAATGATGACAAGTAGGTTTCCAATAACTATGATCAGTATGATGGTAATCATTATGACAAGGCTCCAGGGTCCAGCTGCATAGTAGCGTGCTGTGTTGTTGGTGTCATTCAGGTGGTTATCCATCATTCAGAAGCTCTGCTGCAGTTTGAATACTTCTTCAGATCAAACTTAACAAAATTAAAGTGCCCGTGGTTCTCACCACCATCATAAATATGCTGAAAAAAAATCAATTTGAAGTCTAAGTTGGCACTCACTGATTACATTTCACCCGTTAGTGGTCCTTCAAGTTTGCAAAGAAGCGATTGTTTGCCAAAGTTCTTCTGATGGTGAGAACATGTTCTTAAAAGTGATGTATCCTGGCTGTTCCACAAATTTTGTTTCACAAGGTTGTTGCACTTTCCTTTATCCAGAAACCTTGAAGTGAAAGTTGTCAGCAGGAATTCCAGCTGTTGTACTTACAATTCCACCGGGATAAGAAAAAATTGCAGTGTTGCTCATAGAAAACTGCATGAGCCACAAAGACAAAGCAACAGCAATGCTATTGCAACAGAGTGGCAATCCACAGTTTCCTTTTCCACTCTCCCTCTCTGTTCTGTCTGTTTCTCTGTCTCTCTTGCTCTCACTCTGTCTCTCTCCAGTGTGCTTGAATCTGTCTGACTGCTAAGGGGAGGAGCTGAGTTGTCTTGTGCCATACATGGATCAGTCATCTCCAAGAGACACGAATAAAGGATACAAATGCTGAACATCAGGTGCCTGAGAAATACAATACAAACTAACTAATGAATCACTCCACTTTTGAACAAATATACAATTATACAAAAGCAAAAATTGCATGGACAATACAAATTAACAATGTGGCATAAACTTTTACAAATGATGAAAGAATTAACAAAGTGGCCAATTCAACAGAAATGACCTACCAGAAGTCACTCAGAAGTTATCGTAACTAGCACTGGTGGGAGAAGGTTTTCACCAAAAAAGAAGAAAAAATTTCTCCAAGTTGTAGTTTTCTCCTCTTTATTGACAGACTTTACATAGAGAAAATTGAATGTGTGTATGCTACAACATATTATTATTATTATGGCTATAACATATAGCTGTAACAGCCTTCATAAAGACATTAAGAACCTAAAATAAAGTAAACAAAACCCCAGTTAATTGAATAATGAAGCAAATATGTTTTGTTCCTTTGTGGAGTGAAACTCATCAAGATATTGTTTCTGTTTTTAGAAGCACAGTGAAGCAAAAACAAGACCTGTGAAAATCTATCTATATGTAGTTTATCATAACCATCAGCATGCCACTTAATGCGTTATGCAGAATCAGTTCTACATGGTTCGACTCAACCCTGTTATGCAAAGGCTGAAACCTGGACCCACAATGCAAACAAGGTGGGTAGTGAGAGATTTTAATGAAAAATAATGATTTGAACTGCAGCATAAAGCTGGAGTAAATAGGAGTCTGCACGCAGGGTTCAAAGTGACCAAGTGCTTTGGAACTTAGAGGTGCAGGTGAACTAGGAAGTTGGGCAAATAAGTCAGGAAAACATCAGAAATCTTGTAGGTAAAAAATCCAAACAGCATTTTCAGAAGCCACCCTCTTCCCACAGGATGGTCCACAATGAACTAATGAGGAGTGGTCAGCTGGTCTTTTATGTTGTGTAAGTACGTGAGTTGATTGTGACAAATGAGCAGGAGCAAGAAGTAGACCAATGCCGCCCATCCTGAGACCAACAAGGAAGAACAGGAACAGACGAAAACAAGCAAATCCTAACAGACATGGTATGGTGCAGCCATGTTGATTTTCCATTAAACAATCACACCATGGTGGCAGAGTCTTCATAACAAGGCAGTATGAAACTGTTGTAATGTCATTATTGTCTGTCTAACATAAAAGACAGAAATCGTGATACAATAAATAATTAATTATAGTTTTTGCAATGAACCTTCACAGAAGGTTTTGTGGCTTCAGTGTAGACCTATAAACCAAAACAATAAAAGGTTGATAAAAAAAAGAAGAATTAAACATATTCACCTTATCGTTGAAAGAAAACTTCTTCTGATTTTCTTGCAACAGTGACACTACAATAATTTCTGGGTGACGTCTGGTCATCTATTTCTGTCCAATTTGCTATTGTGTTTTAGAGAAGGTAAAAGTGTTCCATGATTTGTAAATTTCTTTCACCATTATATATGTAAGTTTATCCCATTTTCTCAATTTGTTTTAAATGTAAATTAAATCTTTGGGAGGACTTCCCACAGGCACAAACTGGACAGGCTGCTATATAGGCCTTGGCCTCTCGAGCCGTGGAAAGCCATCAGAAGTGTTGCCTAAGGAAATGCAGGAGTCCATGAGAGCCCAGAGTGGCAGGTAAGTTTGGAAGAACTCACTGCAGGACCTCAGACCAGACCCTGTCTGGAACAAAGAAAGGGTTGGGGGGCCCATTACCTGGATCTGGCGTGGCCTCCAGGACCCTCCTCTCCACTAGCCAGGAGGCAGCTTCCACAACACAGGATAGCAACACAATGGAGCTAGGTTCAGAGTGGGAGGGATCAGGTGAAACCAGGCGGGACAGAGCATCTGGCTTGGTGTTGCGGGAGCCCGGATGGTAAGTGAGGGAGAACCTGAAGAGACCCAGGAAGACGGCCCACCATGCTTGACGAGAGTTCAGTCTCTTGGCGTTTTTAAGGTAGGACAGGTTCTTATGATCTGCCCAGATCAGGAATGGTTGGACCGAACCCTCCAGCCAATGTCTCAACTCCTGCAATGCCAGAAGAACTTCAAGCAATTTCTTATTTCCTTCGTCGTTGTTCACCTCCACTGGGGAGAGTCGCCGACTGAAAAAGGTGCAGGAAAGGAGCTTCTGGTCACTGGATCGTGCTGGGAGAGAACCGCCCCACCCCTAAGTCAAAGGCATCCACCTCAACCACAAACTGACGGTTGGGGTCCGGGTGACGCAGAATGGGAGCGGAGGTAAACAGGGACTTCAGCCGACAGGGACTTCCGCCTCCCTAGACCACTGGAAAACCCTTAATGTAGAGGTTAGACTAGTAAGGGGAGCTAGAGCCTTACTATAGTCCCGAATAAAGCGGCGATAGAAATGAGCAAAACACAAGAATCGCTGGAGTTGCTTGCGGGTGGAGGGAGTTGGCCACTCTGCCACTGCACTTACCTTGGCAGGGTCCGGTGAGAGCTGTCCCTGCTGCACCACAAACTCGAGGAAGGAGATGGTGTGAGGGTGATGTTTGGTCACCCGCGCTGTTCGTTCACTAGACTCAGATCAATCACACAAACAACAGGAGGCCTTGCAAGGGAGAGCTGACGAGCAGTTCAAGCTTCCTCTCTCAACTCCGTCCGTCTGCTGCTCGCTCTCCTCTTTTATTTGGTGCACACAAGATTTATGTCAATCTGACCTCATGATTCCTTCTCCTCCTATCTCTACGACTTCCTCGTGTCCTTGAACATGGTACCTCTCAGTGCTGGGTACCTCACAGCTTCAATACTTGGTTCAAACACTCATACATTCCTTTTCTTAAACATTCCTTAAACACTCTAAATCTACTCACTATAGCATTTAAACGATAACAACAATAATTCTTCTCACAATGGACTTTGAGGGGAACTCGCACTTCTCTGCCTTGACGAAGAGCTTGTTGTCGAGAAGACGCTGAAGAACCAGGCGGACATGCTGCACGTGCTCCTCCCTCATCTCGATCAGGATATCGTCAATGTACACAAAGATTAACTGATTTAGCATGTCCAGAAGAATGTCGTTAACTAAGGCCTGGAATACTGTGGGTGCATTGGTCAGACCAAAAGGCATAGTGCCCCAGGGGGGTGTTGAAAGCGGTTTTCCATTAATCACCCTGACGAATCCGGATCAGATTATAAGCATTCCGAAGGTCGAGTTTGGAGAAGACCAGGCTCGAAGGAGTGGACCAAAGGCAGAGTCAAGAAGGGGTAAAGGGTACTTATTCTGGGAGGTGATGTCATTAAGGCCTCTATAGTCAATTCACGGTCAGAGAGAACCATCCTTCTTCTGTTCAAAGAAGAAACCTGCCCCCAGAGGGGATGAAGATGGTCGAATCAGTCCTACTTCCAGCAACTCTCCAATGTATTTCTCCATAGCCTCCCGCTCTGGTTGAGATAGTTTGTACAGACGGCTGGAGGATATTCCCATGGGCTCACCACCTGCAGGAGGGGCCAAGGGGGACGGGTGCATTGTTTGTTGGGTGGCGGCCAAAGGCAGCGACCTTGGCGGCCTGATCCCTGGCTGCAGAAACTAGCTCTAGGGACATGGAATGTCACCTCTCTGATGGGAAAGGAGCCTGAGCTGGTGCGCGAGGTTGAGGAGTTCCGACTAGATATACCTCGACGCATAGCAAGGGCTCTAGAACCAGTCTTCTCGAGAGGGGTTGGACTCTCTACCACTCTGGAGTTGCCGATGGTGAGAGGCGACGGGCAGGGGTGGCAATTCTCGTTGCTCCCCAGCTCAGTGCCTGTATATTGGAGTTTACCCCGGTAGATGAGAGGGTAGCCTCCCTTTGCCTTTGGGTGGGGGGACGGATCCTGACTGTTGTTTGTGCCTATGGCCCAAACAGCACCCACCCTTTTTGGAGTCCTTAGAGGGAGTGCTGGAGAGTGCTCCTTTTGGGGGCTCCCTCGTCCTCCTGGGTGACTTCAATGGTCACGTTGGCAGTAACAGTGTGACCTGGAGAGGTGTGATTCGCAAGCACGGCCCCCCTGATCTGAACCCGAGTGGTGTTTTGTTGTTGGACTTCTGTGCTCGTCTCAGATTGTCCATAACAAACACCTTGTTCAGGCATAAAGGCGTCCACATGTGGACTTGGCACCGGGACGCCTTAGGCCGCAGATCGATGATCGACTTTGTGGTTGTGTCATCGGATTTGCGGCTGCATGTTATGGACACCCGGGTGAAGAGAGGGGCAGAGCTGTCAACTGATCACCACCTGGTGGTGAGTTGGCTCCGATGGTGGGGAAGGATGCCGGACAGATCTGGCAGACCCAAATGTATTGTGAGGGTCTACTGGGAACAGAGTCTCCTCTCAGAAGGAGCTTCAACTCACACCTCCGGGAGAGTTTTGACCATGTCCCGGGGGAGGCGGAGGACATTGAGTCCGAGTGGACCATGTTCCGTGCCTCCATTGTTGAGGCAGCTGACCGGTGCTGTGGCCGCAGGGTGGTTGGTGCCTGTCGTGGCGGCAATGTCCGAACCCGCTGGTGGACACCAGTGGTGAGGGATGCTGTCAGGCTGAAGAAGGAGTCGTATCGGCCTTACTGGCCTGTGGGACTCCTGTGGCAGCAGATAGGTACCGGCAGGCCAAGCGGAGATCAGCTACGGTGGTTGCGGAGGCAAAGACCTGGGCATGGGAAGAGTTAGGTGAGACCATGGAGAACGACTTCCGGACGGCTTCAAAAAGGTTCAGGACCACCATCCGGCATCTGAGGAAGGGGAAGCAGTGCACTGTCAACACTATGTATAGTGGCAATGGTATGCTGCTGACCTCAACTCGGGATGCTGTGGATCGGTGGAAGGAATACTTCAAAGACCTCCTTAATACCACCAACATGCCTTCCAGTGAGGAAGCAGGGCCTGGGGACCTGGGGACAAGCTCCCGTATCTCCGGGGCTGAAGTTATCAAGGTAGTCAAAAAACTCCTCGGTGGCAGGGCCCCGGGAGTGGATGATATCCACCCAGAGTTCCTTAAGGCTTTGGATGTTGTAGGGCTGTCATGGTTGACTCGACTCTGCAACATCGCGTAGATATCGGGGGCCGTGCCGCTGGATTGGCAGTACCGGGGTGGTAGTCCCCCTTATTAAGAAGGGGGACCGGAGGGTGTGTTCCAACTATAGGGGGATCACACTCCTCAGCCTCCCTGGTAAGGTCTATTCAGGGGTACTGGAGAGGAGGGTCCGCCGGAGAGTCGAACCCCGGATTCAGGAGGAGCAATGTGGTTTTCTTCCTGGCCGTGGAACGGTGGACCAGCTCTACACCCTCAGCAGGGTCTTCGAGGGTGCATGGGAGTTTGCCCAACCAGTTCACATGTGTTTTGTAGACTTGGAGAATCCATTCGACTGTGTCCCTCGGGGGGTCCTGTGGGGGGTCCTCCAAGAGTATGGGATGTCGGGCCCCCGTTACGGGCCGTCTTCTCCCTGTACGATCGGTGTCAGAGCTTGGTCTACATTGCTGGCAGTAAGTCGAACTCGTTTCCAGTGAGGGTTGGTCTCCGCCAGGGCTGCCCTTTGTCACCGATTCTGTTCATAACTTTTAGGGACAGAATTTCTAGGTGCAGTCATGGTGTTGAAGGGATCGGGTTTGGTGACCTAAGGATCTGCTCT
The DNA here is from genome assembly GCF_901000725.2 of Takifugu rubripes. Taxonomy (NCBI): domain Eukaryota; kingdom Metazoa; phylum Chordata; class Actinopteri; order Tetraodontiformes; family Tetraodontidae; genus Takifugu; species Takifugu rubripes. The sequence continues at coordinate 5,801,721 of NC_042305.1, forward strand.
TTGAAAATGATGTGGTCCTGTTGGCGTCATCGGTCCGTGACCTCCAACGATCACTGGATCGGTTCGCTGCTGCATGTGAAACGGCTGGGATGAGAATCAGCACCTCCAAATCCAAGGCCATGGTTCTCAACCGGAAAAAGGTGGAGTGCCTTCTCCGGTTCAAGGAGGAGGTCCTGCCCCAAGTGGTGGAGTACGAGATTGACAGGCGCATTACTGCAGACGCCGCACCGGTCCATTGTGGTGAAGAGAGAGCTGAGCCAAAAGGGGAAGCTCTCGATTTACTGGTCGAGACGAGCCAGATGATGGTGGTGCCCCCTGGACACCTCCCTGGTGAGGTGTTCAGGGCATGTCCCTCCGGTAGGAGGCACCCGGGAAGACCCAGGACACGTTGGAGAGACTATGTCTCTCGACTGGTCTGGGAACGCCTGGGGATCCCCCCGGACGAGCTGGAAGAAGTCGCTGGGGAGAGGGAAGTCTGGGCCTCTCTGCTTAGGCTGCTGCCCCTGCGACCCGACCCCGGATAAGCGGTAGAGGATGGTATGGCTGGAGGGTAGGGGGGCCCCAGGAAGCAGGTCAATGGCACAGTCGTAGGGTCAATGAGGGGGTAGCGACACAGCGTGCTGCTTGCTAAAGACTTCACCCAGCTCACAGTAAACCTCTGGCACAGTGGAGATCCGGGACCCCAGGTGCTGGCTCCGAACTGCTCAGTGAAGAGGAGAGAGCTGAGCGCAAGCAGTTTGAATGACAGCTTATGCTCCAGCTAGTGAGCCTTCTGGCCAACTCATCAAACTGCGGGTTGTGGCGGGCTAGCCAGGGGGCGCTGAGGGCTTCCGGGGAGGAAGACGAGTGGATAAGAAAAAACTGGATTGTCTTCCGTGATTACCTGATATGATGAGGGTCAGAGGTGCCATACAGTCGGTTACTTTGGCCAGGACAATACCATCTAGGTTCAGGATGGTCTTTGGCTAGGACAGGGCCTCAACGGGGATGTTTGCCTGCTTGCCCACATCGAGGTCAATAAAATTGTCATCAGCACCAGAGTCCACCAAGAACAAGAGACAGATTTACTCATGAAGCCAGAGGAGTGTTCCAGGGAGTGTGAGGCGGGAGAACGTATAGCTCCGCTCGCCAGCACTCCAGTATGTGCAGACAAGCCTAGTCCCCTTGGCCGGACCAGGCACCCACTGATGAAATGGCCTGGTTGCCCACAATACAGGCAGACCCTCTCCGACAGCCTACGCTGCCTCTCAGAGCGAGTGCAGCTGGCACGGCCCAGCTGCATGGGCTCCATGACTGCGGCTGATAGATCTGGGGTAGATGTTGGTTCCATCAAACTGACTGTGGGGCTACTTGGGGCTGCTAGAGAAGTAGGGGGGAGAGAATGGCTAAATTTGGACCTCTGCCTCCTTCTCTCTGAGGCAATTGTCCGTGCACGTTGTGAGGGAGATCAAAGTCTCGAGGTCTAGTATCCCATCTGGCACTCCCAATTTTGTTATGTTCCTCCACCAGCCCCTTAATATACACTCCTCGTAGAGTCATTCCAACCACTGTCTGCGGCCAGAATGCGAAACTGGATGGAATAATCTGCAACCAATGTGCACCCCTGACATAAGGAAAGAAGCATGGCTGCCGCCTTTTTGACCTGGTCCGGGTGATCAAACACACATGTTCGCTCCTCCTTAAACAAATAAAACTGGGCAGAATCAAATCAAATCAATCTTTATTTATATATTAACAGCATAGCTAAGATGTTAACCTAACGATTAGACGACCCCCTAAGTATGATAATTTGTCTGTCTATAATAGTACCTGGAACTACATAATTCATAACAATAAGCTTTTTCAAAGAGGTAGGTTTTAAGTCTGATCTTAAAAGTAGAGATGGAGTCAGCTTCCCGTACCTGGACAGGGAGCTGTATCCATAGCAGGGAAACCTGGTAGCTAAATGCTCGGCCCCCCATTCTACTACTAGAGACTCAGGGAACCACAAGTAGACCAGCATTCTGAGAGCGGAGCAGTCTATTTGGGCTGGTAAGGTGTCACTAGCTCCTCCAGGTAGGATGGAGCTAGGCCTCTGAGGACCTTGTAGGTCAAAAGAAGGGTTTTAAAATTTATTCTAAATTTAACCGGCAGCCAATGAAGCGACGCCATTACAGGAGTTATGTGATCTCTTTTGTCAATACCTGTCAGAACTCTGGCTGCAGCATTTTGGATCAACTGGAGGCTTCTTAAAGAGTTGTTTGGACACCCTGATAATAAAGAATTACAGTAGTCCAGCCTGGAAGTAACAAATGCATGGACTAACTTTTCAGCATCATGCCGCGTCAGCAGCTTCCTGATCTTTGTGATGTTCCTCAAGTGAAAAAAGGTACTTATTTAATGTGTGAGTTGAAGGACTGATTTTGGTCAAAAGTTACTCCTAGATTCCTCATAGAGAGACTAGATGTTAATGAGATACCATCTAGAGTGATCATGTGATCTAATATATCCCTGAGAGGTTCAGGACCAAACACCATGACCTCAGTTTTTCCTGAGTTGAGGAGGAGGAAATTTGAAGACATCCAGGACTTTATGTCTTTAAGACAGGTCTGAAGCTTCACTGACTTCTGTCTCCTCTGGTTTCATGGATAAATAAAGCAGAGTGTCATCAGCATAACAATGAAAATTTATTGCATGCTGCCGAATAATATTCCCTAAGGGAAGCATGTACAAGGTGAAAAGGATTGGTCCAAGTACAGAACCTTGAGGAACTCCATGGCTAACCCTACTGTATGAGGAGGGAACACCATGGACATGAGCAAACTGGTATCTATCAGATAGATATGATCTAAACCAGTCTAGTGCTGTCCTTTTAATCCCAATCATATGTTCCAGTCTCTGTAACAGGATGCTGTGATCAACTGTATCAAAAGCACCACTGAGGTCCAGCAGAACCAGCATAGAGACCAATCCATGATCTGAAGCTATGAGAAGATCATTAGTAACTTTATGAAGTGCTGGTTCTGTGCTGTGGTGAGCTCTAAAGCCTGACTGAAACATCTCAAACAGGCTGTTTCTCTGCAGGTGCTCCAGTAACTGGGTCACAACCACCTTCTCAAGAATTTTAGAGATACAAGGAAGGTTGGATATTGGCCTGTAATTTGCTAAGACATCAGAATCCAGTGATGTTTTTTTAAGCAACGACTTAATCACTGCCACCTTGTAGGACCGGGGTACATAACCTGTCACTAAAGAACCATTGATCTGGTCCAGGATAGAACTGCCTATCAATGGTAAAACATCCTTCAACAGGTGTGTTGGGATGGGATCTAAAAGACACGTGGTGGTCTTGGATTTCTGAATTAGCGATGACGCCTCAGAAAAATATATATGGCTGAAGGAGTTTAAGGGCTCGTTGGAGAACCTGTATGTTCCCACAGTCAGCACATCTGGTGATGGTCCAATTGTTGGGACGGCCAGGTTAGCTTTTCCTCTGATAGCTAGAACTTTATCAGTGAAGAAGCTCATGAAGTCGTCACCTCTAAGGGAAGAAGGGATATGTGGATCTAAAACACTGTGACTCTTGTTTATTTTGGCTACAGTGCTGAAAAGAAACCTGGGTTTGTTCTTATTTTCCTCAATTAAAGAAGAAAAATAAGCTGTTCTAGCCTTACGGAGAGCCTTTTTGTAAACTAATAGACAGTCTTTCCAGGCTACATGATAGCTGTCTATTTTACAAGAATGCCACTTCCTTTCTAGTCTGCACACTTTCTGCTTGAGGGTCCTAATGTGTGAATTATACCACGGGGCACACCTCCTCTGATTTACTATTTTCTTTTTCAGGGGGGCAACAGAATCAAGCGTGATTCTCAGTGAGGTTGCTGCACTTTCAGCAATAGAGCCAACCTCAGCAGGGCTAAGATTATGATGATTGATCCCTGGGGAAACACACGGTGTTCCTGGGATTAGCACAGGGATTGCTTCCTTAAACTTAGCTACAACATTATCTGAAAGACATCTGCTATAGTAAGACTTTGTTCTGAGCATAGAAGAATCCTTAATCATAAATGTAAAAGTGATCAAAGAATGATCTGACAGGAGTGGGTTCTGAGGGAACACTGACACATGTTTTACCTCAACACTGTAAGTCAGAACTAGATCAAGGTTGTGGTTGAAGCTATGAGTAGGTTGGTTTATCTGCTGGAGGAAACTAACTGACTCAAGTAATGAAATGAAGCCATTTCTAAAGCTTTCATTTACAACGACTACATGGATATTATAGTCTCCAATGATAATGACTTTGTCCGTTCTAAGGACCAAGTCAGATAAGAAATCAGAGAACTCAGACAGGAATCCGAATGTGGCCCAGCAGGGGACCGATATACAACTACAAACAGAAGTGGCTTTTCTTCCTTCCAGTTCAGATGGGTGATGCCAAGAGTCAGGCTTTCAAATGAACTGGAGCCATATTTTGGTCTAGGATTAATTAATAAGCGGGTGTCCGGTTCTCAATGACGGCAGTGGCCCACCGCGCCACTCTGCCTGATAATAATTTAACAACAAAGGCAATCGTAGCCCTATCAGAAGGGTAGGTCAGTGGCTGCAAATCAAAAACCAAGGAGCACCGCAACAAAAAACTACCACACCTGCCCGCTTCGCCTGAGTACCGCTTGGGTACGGGAACGTATGGCTCACATGGTGCAGCGGAAAAAGGAGTTGCCGACGGTAAGGCAGCAGAGGCGCTGGGCGACTCTGAAGCAGCGGGAGACTGCGAAGGAGGAGCTGGCCTCTTCTGCCCAAGGAGAGTCGGGACACTAGCGGAAACACTCTGGAAGGAATTCCAAATCCCTGACAAGAGCGCACCCTGCACCACCAAGGCTTGCCGAACCGCGTCATTGTCTGCCGAGTCCATATTGGTCTGATCTAAATGTTAGGTCGCAATTCAGGCAGCACTCTTAAGCAGACAAAGAATAGCTGATGGTGTGAAAACAAGACTTTAATTAACTTGGGGAGTGAAAGGGTGTGCAGAGTGCAGATCGTTTTTCCGAATGAGGGGAGTGGGGTGACCTAGGAAGAGACATGAGAAAAACAGGGAAAGTTACTTGCCGGGACAGAACACGAGAAAATACCATTGACCCCGGTTTACCACAAAGCCGACGAAATGATCAGACTCTGGTGAACAGGAGGTAGCGGCTTTTGAAGAGTGTTGATTAGTGATCAGCTACATGTGTGACGTCACCGGCGAAAGGTGCCCACGCCCCCCAGTGAGAAAACCAGGAACACAAAACACAAACAAAAAGCAACACACAGGCCATGACACGTCTCCTGCAATGCCCTTTATTTGACTCAAAGAAAAAAATGAAAATAAAAAATTGCTGTCTGTCACAAACTGGACCAATAAAGATGAACAGTGTCATCTGTGAGATTCATGTCAGATATCCAGGACTGAACTGCAGCACAGAGGTTTATTTTCCCTGTGCAGGTCCTTTTTTGGTCTGATTGACTCCAACACTGCAGCTGTGGTTGCTCAACATATAATTCCAAATTCAAAACTGGGGATCGTCATCACCCAATCTTGTAGGTGTCAATGTGAATTTATGGAGGTTTTAAAGGAAGTCTCACATCGGTCTAGCACAGTTGCAACAAAAATATTTATAAGGTCCACAACAAGATGGCAAAATCATTTGGAACGAGACCATAATGAAACTCGGAGTAAATATGTGACTTGATTTTTTGTGAAAATGTCTTTAATCGTCTTATGCTTATCTTATGGTTCTTAAAGAAGAATCTACAATTTTATACTGACTGCATGGAATTGTCACATACAGTCTATGTTGTCATAGCAAAAAGACAAAAAGTAAAAACCCAAGCTTGTGTATTCCAGAGTATAATCCATCCATCAATCAAGCATACCAAATGACATGAATCTTGCTAATCTACAAGTTTGCTAAATAAGAATACCTTAAGTTTTTTTTCAAAACAAATTTTAATTCTTTTTGTTCATGTCTGTTTACAATACATTGTTAGATCTCAAATATAATTTGTATGTTTCCAACACAAAATCAAACATGTTATTTTCTATACATAAAGCCTGACAGATCAAACAGGTTAAAAGTGAAAGATTTTTGGAGGATTTTCTTTCTTTAAACATCACACCTTAATGGCAGCTCAGATTGTTTTGTTCATACGCAACTGTTTGTCTTGGTAGCTTTTGCTTTGCTTTTTAAATTTTTAAATTTAAAAATTTGAAATTCTGCATTAGCTTGAGAAGTTAATCATGACTGGAGTGGCTGGGAAAAATGGACATAAGAATGGTCTGACAAGAGATCATTTATGTTGTTGAACAGAATTGTCCTTACCTTGTGACCACGTGTTTGCTTTTTTGTATATGTGTCTGTTTCTATTACAGTTAGTTTAGAAGTTAGGGATAATATAATCATTACCAAGAGTAGTAAAGATAAATATTCAGCTGACTCTTCCTTAACATGATTGTTGTAATCAAGGAAGACAGTCAAACTGGACAGCATAGTGGTGTTGATAAGTTCATCTGCAGGAAGAATGTGAACTTTGACCTGGCTATGTGGAAAACAACGAAGAACAAGAACTATGTCAGCAACCTATGGAACGGGAAGAAGAAGACGAGGTCATCTAAGCAGAAGAACTGGATTGGACTGAATTAGCACCAATAATTTACATATGTGTTTCTATAAAAGACTGGGTCAAGGGATAGTTAGGTTGTCAGACTTCAAGCCCTGACAGTTGACTTTGTTATTGTAGGGTTATGAACTGGCCCGGAGCTCTGTATTATTTGTATCTTGAATTGATTCTATTTGCTAAATACATTTTGAAATTGGCATTTCTCTTCTTTTAGTCTTCTTTCAAAGAACACTCGGATTGGCAGTGACACATATGAGGTATTGCGATACAACATTGTGAAGATACAGTATATTCAATAGGCCTATTATTTATATAAGTGTGTGTGTGTCTGAGTGCGTGCGTGTGACTGTAATGTATTCTGATTGTATTCAACTTTGCTAATAGACTCCACTAGTGCTGTCTGACTGACCACATAAGATTACATTCTTTCTTTTAATGTATTTATATTTCTCTCCTGCGCCACACAAACTTCAGACCTATTCTCTATCAGGCTCATTAACAGCAATATAACAATCCTCCTTATGCCCACTCATCATCACATGCTATTTATGTTCATATTAAAGCTTGGATACTTTAAAACATGTGTCACAAAACATTTTCAATCCAAAAAATATTCAAACCTTGCTTTTTTCTCTTCTTTTCTTTTTTAAAGTGGCAATATCATTAAAAACTTCTCTATAGGACTAGGTGTTAGAGTCCCGACCTATTCATGGCAAGTTAAGAAGACTTGGATGGAGCGGGATTGGCACTCATGATCCTGTGGTGTCAGGATCATGCTCGACGTTGGTGACATGTTATTGTATATTTCACATCTGTGTAGCTTGTAATCTCATTCTTACTTACACCAATATAAATTATTGGTATTATTATTTGTCTAACCAGAGGAGAAGTTTGACTGAAAAGAGAATGACATCATGTGGATCCAAATTTGGGAATTTAGATAGTGAACCACACGACAGTCTGCTGAAGCATAAATGATCAACTTGTAAACATAATGAGGATAATGTTAATAATGAGCCCTTAAGGCCTGACCATTTTTCCACTTCCAACACCGTACTCTCTCTCCCCAAACAAGTAAACACCCATTCACAGCTGGGCTTAAACACTCTGCACTGTCCTGGGGCATGTGAGTCACTAATGGTTTCCCTGGGCCTTGAAGTGTTTTCCCTGGGCCTTGACTGGTTGATCACCCTTAATGGCAGCTATTCATGAAACAACCTCTCAAATGACAGCCATTCAGCCATTTGCTCCAACAGAACCAAAAACAGTCTTGATTTCCACCAAGATTGTCAGAACTAAAGAGACATCTTCCATTTTTTCCCCAACAATCTACTTCACTCCACTTGCAATAAATATTATGTAAAGATGACAATTAACAAACAGTAGTTCAATGACCAGAATTGCATGATTTGGAACCATCATTTTTTTATTTTAAAGAGAAAACTTCCAGTGGAAAAAAATGTCCAGTGTTGTTCCTCACATAAATACAAAGAATTGCACAAAATAGAAAAAGTGTATGTTTAATATATTTTAAAAGACGCTAGCAGTGTTAATCTTTTTTTGTTTTTACAGTGGATGAGAATGATGTATAGATGCAGTATCGCTATTGGTACCTTGAGGAAGTGCACCTTTTAGCCCCTTCTGAAAGCTGAGCCTCTGATGTCATTTAGAGCATATTGTAAATAGGCTTAACTTCCTAACTGAAGATAAAGTTGAGTGAAGGAAATGTAGAGGAAGGGGAAATGGGTTGTGTCATCTACTACTGAACAATCTCTCATTGAGAAGAACAACATGGTTCAAGCTGCTTACAATACTATTTCTGAAGAAATAATGCTTTCTCAAATGGCACATTTTATGGTAGAGATACTTGAGAGACAGATGAACAAGAGGCCAGTGTGTGTGTGTGTGCTGGGGAGGGGTCATGCCTTCTTTTTTGTTACTACTTGCACTGCATGCAAGTTACTGGGCAAGATTAGGAAGACACACCTTGGTGCTGTTTTCTAGTACAGTATCTATTCTGTGTTTGCAAGAATCTCGACTAGCCACTTTATGCTTGAAATGTACTGAGGAGACAGCGTCAGGATCATCTGAATGTCGGAATGTGTGGATGGAGGTGGGATAAGCTTGAGAAGATAAGGAGAGGAGATTTTTTGTCTGAGATGGCGGAGGAACACGAATGGCATGAAAACATGTGAGCACACTACGATAACATCTTTTCAGTCAAATTCCTTTTTTCTGTGAAACAATGCTGCCATTGCTAATGGCATGTGGCTGTGAACAACAAGCTTAAACCTGTTTCTCATGAAACATTTTTTTTAGGTACTGTTCGTCTCCATATTTTGTTCTTCCTGTGTGGATAGGATAACAGCTAAAAAATGCAAACAGGACATTTTGTTACTCAGGGGAACTAATCCTCATTACAAGGGGGTGGGAACAACACTGCTAAAGAAACATTTAATGGCGTCCTACAGTCATCATGCAGTCTTACTGATGTAGCACTATGTGAAAAGCTGGTTTTGGCTGATAATACCAATAATAAATACATTTATAATTATGATTTTTCACATCAACTAAAATATAAGTTCTGAAGTTCCTCTACAAAACAAATATTTTTGCTTTTAAATTTTCAAATATATAATGACCTTTTTCTGTCGGGATCTGTCTGCTGTTTATTTTGGCATTGTTTTTCCAGCTTTGTTGATGGCTTGTACTGTCTTCCCTGTCTATGGTAACACTGTATCATTATCAGTCAGTAGTGTACAGTGGGACTTTTTCCATTTTAAAATAAATGTGCCAGGCTTGTTCAGCAGTGCCAAGGAGGTTGGCAACACATTGGAGGCTGCGGAGGGCACTGGTGGCACAGCTAGCACGCTCGAAATGCTGAGAAGGTTTGCCAGTGCTTGTGTGGTCATATATTCATTTTCAAAGATTATAATAAGGCCATTCTGTGCGTACCATCCCGCTCCTGCTCATCTTTATTCTTTTCTTTAATCTTTTCTTAGGTCTCCTGTCAAACCCATGCTCTTTCAACAGACTGGAGATAGTTCCACAAATAAGAATAGTTGTTAGTGTTATTATTATTGTTGTTGTTATTGTGGGTTAGAGCCATGTTAACCACCAACAACACCACCTTGAGTTTGGACCCAAGGAACCATACTACAGATTTATTACCAGCTACAAAGGACACTCAGGTTCATTCATGCAGAAAGGATTTTAGATGGAGGTCAAGGACCACATTCACCGTTTGGATTGGACTTGGATTTTTAGAAAATAGGCACATGTGGTAACACAATTATAAAAGAGATTAGGCTAACAGAGGACAGAGGGAGGCTGGGGGCTTACCAGTGGGAGGAGTCATTGAAGAGAGAGATGAAGTCCAAAAAGGAAAACAAGGAACACACCACACACACACACCACACACACACACACACACACACGCACAGGGGATCACCACCACCCCAAGGAACCACCACTACCCTCAGCCTCCAGCCCTAAAGAAAGAGGAGAAAACAATTAAACAGCATTAAAGAAAAACAAATCCCACAACTTCAGCAACCAAACTGTAAAAGAACAATCAAAAAACCGAAGTAAATCATTTTTATTCTATTAAAACAATTCTGGCCAGAGATGTCCAATCAACTGACAAAAAATAATAAATTTAACAGCAATCACATGTTTTAAGGCCAGCTGAGACCTGGCTATGTGTAGCCATCAGCTGAATGGGGAGGCTGTTCTATAGGTGAGGTGCAGTCAAACATAAGGCTAATTTTCTCATGGTGCAGAGCTGGGTGCTGGGAACGCGAAGGAGGAGGCTGCCTGTAGACCTGAGAGTACGGGTTTTAAGGATTGTGGAACATCTGGCAGTGCTAAAAGGGGCCGAAGTCTGGAAATGTTGTGGAGGTGGTGGAATGAGGTCTTGCACAGGTATTCATATGGTCATTGAAGGTCAAATACATGTCAAATTGAACTCCCACATGTGTAAACAAGAGAGGGATTGCCTTGCTAACAAAAGGGAAAATTAGGAACCTGGTCTAGGGTGCAAATGAGGAGGGCCTCTGTTTCATTACTGTTAAGCTGGAGGAGGCTGCTGTTAATCTTAGTCATTTTCTCCTCCAGACAAGCATAACAGTGGAAGAAGATCCAATGTCTGCCAATGATTCGACCGACAGGGAGTATATATATGAATAAAGGAAATCTTGAATCTTGAATACTGTAAATAATGGAGAGTAGGACTGACCCAGCGGAGCACCATAGGTGACAGCGAACAACCTGGACGTATTCGGTTCTGATATGGTCCACATTATCAAATGCTATTGTCAGACCAAGGAGGTGCCATCCGATACCATTAATAGGTCATTGATCACCACGAATAAAGTTATGTCAGTGTTGGGCTGAATGAAAGCTTGACTGAAAATGGTTGTTAAGTTTATGTTGTTCCTGAAACTGAGAGGCAACTGCTTTCTCTAGTGCTTTGTACAGAAAGGCAAGGTTCGAAATATGCCTGTAGATTATGAAAGCCTTCAGATTCAACGTGGGCATCATTGGGAGGGGATGGATGACAGCAACATCGAGAACATGACCAGTTTGAAATGAGAGGTGTACAGCTTGGGTGGTGATTGGGCTCAGAAGAGGGACATATAACTTTAGCAGGGTGGTTGGGACGCGGTCAAAGGTACAGGTAGACAATTTCCTTTCTCTTAACTGTGTCCCACACAGTGGCCAGAATCTGCTGCCAAATCTCTATTTTCCATGGATGCTCAGCAGCTTGTGGAACTCAGGATCTTGCCAGATCATTGCCAAGAATGCTAAAAAGGGTGTTCATTCGTATGCGTGTACATTCCAAAGATCAGGAAACTACTGACGCGGCATGATGCTGAAAAGTTAGTCCATGCATTTGTTACTTCCAGGCTGGACTATTGTAATTCTTTATTATCAGGGTGTTCAAACAACTCTTTAAGAAGCCTCCAGCTGATCCAAAATGCTGCAGTCAGAGTTCTGACCTACCTCTTTGAAAAAGCTTTTTGTTACTAATTCTGTAATTCCAGTTACTATCATAGACAGACAAATTATCATACTTAGGGGGTCATCTAATCATTAGGTTAACATCTTAGCTGTGCTGTTATAGGCCAAGGCTGCCGGGGTCCGGAAACATGATCACCTGAGAGGCCTCTGTCACCCCACTGGGTCATGGTCTCCTCTCCTCTCCTCTCCTCTCCTCTCCTCTCCTCTCCTCTCCTCTCCTCTCCTCTCCTCTCCTCTCCTCTCCATCAGCAGGAGGGTCCCCCTACATGAACCTGGTCCTGCTCAAGGTTTCTTCCTGTTAAAGGGGAGTTTTTCCTTGCCACTTTTGCTTGTCTGGGGTTAGGCCCTGGGATTCTGTAAAGCGCCTTGAAACAATTTTGATTGTATAAGACGCTATATAAATAAAGATTGATTTGATTTAACTAAAGATTGAACGTGTAACTCACATGCTGCATATTGCAGCCAGTACAGGGAGTCCAGTTGTGTATCACAATAAGACAGAAAACACATTTGTTTCACTTTAGGATTATATGAAAATAAGTTAAAAGGGCAATTTTGGAATAATCAAAATTAGAAAAGTCAGTTTTCAGGCACAGTCTGTGCGCATGTCTCGCAGCAATGCTACAGTGCCTTAACAGAATTAAGTTGTTGTTTTTTGTTTTTACTGCTCTTGAAACACAGTTTCTGTTATACATGAGTTGAGCGCATCACACTTTGTGCTAATTTCAAACGGGCTTCAATTTAGTCTTTTACTCAAAAGGATCACAATTTTTGTAAGTTCTCATACTCATACAATGTGTCTATATGCTGTAGTTAAAGTGCAACCTTAGTGATTCGTACATGACTTTGGGTTACGTCCCCTCAATTCTGCCCGTGTTACTATGATGACCAGCTCTTACAAAGAGATACAATTGTGATTAAGTAGAAAGGACTAAAATGTCTATTTTCTAATTTAATCAATTTTATCTTTTAATTTGCAAAACCTTAAATTATTAGCAGTAAAATACAATAGAATATGTGGAAATTTGGGTTAATCAAGAGCAATGCATGTTGAGCAAATGTACAACATGGTTATTAAAATAACATGAACTAAAGTGCTTAGACTAAATGCTTTGAGACAAAATTCATGATATAAAGTGTTTGACATATGGGGATTTATTTGAAAAATACTATTTTGGAGAAATATTTATACCCATCCAAATAATACACTTATGCCCTCTACCTGAACATACTGTCTATACATACTACAGAGATGAAGATGGTTTGAACACATTTCATCCATTTTTTAAACCTCTTGAGACCTAGAAAAAATGTTGCATTTACTTTTTTTCAGAAGTAAGTCCTCTAGAGAGAACAAAAATACATTGCTGGATGACTGTGTGCAACCGGCAACAGCATTAATACTACCATATATGGAAATTTGCTGGGAAATAATATTTTAACTTTGTATTTATATAATTTCTATTTGTATCACTAAATAACAAATACATGAATACACAAATAGTTTGTGTCAGAGATAAAACCTCTCAAACCTACTGTATTGTTTGTGCTATCAGTGTCATCTCCCCTGGATTAAGGGTATGGCCTGGGTCTGTGGTATGCTGTTTCAGTCAGGTGTTGCTTGTAAATCCAGACACATTACATCAGATGATCAGATTTCTTTATGCATTCTTTCCAGATCAGATAAATCTCCATTTCAACTTCTGACCTAAACGTCATGCCAACAACCCATTTGCTGTCAAGTTTAAAGGACAGATGTGATTCAACACTTTAGATATGGACTTGCTGATTATAATAATAGACCACAGCCATGTATGTCAAATCATGTCCAGTTAAGTTTATCTACAAAACTGTTGCTCTAGAGACCGTTACATGCTGCACAGTTTATGTCTTTAAGGCAGACCTGGGGTTTCAGGCCTTTGATAAATATGCAAATGAGTCTTTACAGATATTGATGGCGTTTACTGCATTTAATGCTGTTGGAACTGCCTTCTGAAATTTATTCTTGGCAACATATTAGAACATATGTTATAGCTGCTTGTAGTCTTATAATAACAATTTAAATTTTGTTAAGTTATGGTCTGACAAAACAGGATTTTGGAGACTCAAATTTTCATTATCATAACATGAGGGTTACCGCTATATCAACTATGTCGAACTTTATTTCACCAATAACATCACCTAAGGTTGGGGCCCTATGATGACCCCAGTCTCCCCTCCTGAACACTAGTCACTCTGTGACTAGTGTTCAGACATTAGCATTAGCATGGCCTCACCGTCTGTTTCACCTGGTGTCTCAACCTGTGTCTGTTCAGTGTGCGAAATGTTTAGTTACTCTTCTTCCTCCTTCAGTGAAGGAATAGGTGCAGAAAGAGTAATTTATTAATAGCTCTGGAAGCAAGATTTGGCGAGCTTGAGACACAGTTCCGCAGCTTGGAGTTGTCTGGAGTTGCGTCAGGTTGCCAGGAGAAGGTAGCTGCTGCGGAGCCGCCTATCGTTGCTACTGGTAGCTGTCCCATTGGCAGCAGCTGAGCAGCCGGCTAGCCAGGGCGGCTGGGTGAAGGTTCGCAGGAAGCGTAGCCCAAACAAAGGCCCACGGTGGACCACCAACCGTTTCCCATGGTTAACTGTTTTTGCCCACTCGGCGACACACGCGCTGATAAATCTATTCTGTTTTGCGCTATGTGAAGCTGACTCCAGTGACCATAGTTAAGTGCATTGTGGGGGCCAGAGCGGGCGACATAGAAGCCAATCTAAAGCTGTTGGTGAGAAGTAGATGTAAATTCAGTAAAGTTATTCGAGTCGGCGCAAACGACACCCGGCTTCGTAAGTCGGAGGTCACCAAAATTAACAAAGTCGGTGTGCATTTACGCAAAAACGATGTGTCGGACTCCGTAGCATTCTGTGGCCCCCTCCCCAATCTGGCCAGCGATGAACAGTTTTTGGGGAAAACCTCGTCTGATTAGGAGAGACGTTGTCCATCCCACCCAGGATGGTGCCTCTCTCATTTCTAGTAACTTGGCTAATTTTATTAGACCCAAAGTGACCTCACAATCCAGGGTCCAGACCAGGATGCAGAGTTGCAGAGTCTTACACACCTCTCTGCTGCTTCCATAGAACCCTCATCCACCAACAATAATATATTTAGCGCTATAGAGGTAGAGTGCAGTTAAAATCTTGTCCATCCTGGTCTGTCTAAGTGAGGTCATGGTGAATTCTGCTGAGCTGACCAGTGATACCACACTATGTGTTGTAAGAACTATCAGAGCATGACCCATCACTAAATGTGCTGTTTTTTGTAAAGGTTTTGCTACCCCTGCTACATACCTTACACATTGTGGCTGCATGTTTTCAATGGGGTCCAGAAGTACCCGCCTATCAGGCCATATCCCTGCCCGCCGCGTCTCCCACACATGCCTCCCCTAGAACTGACCCAATACGGGTTTATCGGAGCAAGATTTTGTTGCGGACCTAACGGATCTGGCTGCACCTGCCGAGGAAACCGTTGAACCATCTGTTTCTCTTCCATTCATTTATCATTAAGCTTTTTCTGTGCCTCATCTAACTGCATTTTTAGGAGCTGTTCCTGCGCTGTCATCACCCCCTCTTTCTTTCCCTGTTGTTTAACTTTAAATTTGTTGATGTGATGAGAGAAATGTCTCTCCCAGACATCAGATGTGCTGCCTGAAGGTCAGGATTTCCTTCCATGGCTTCTTTCACTGATTGTGGAAGTCATAAAATTATTGCCTGACGAAACAAAGTGGTGATTATCGAAACCAGGATGGCACCCTTTGGCACACATCCATTCCTCTTTACACCTCATAAGGAATCCATGTGCCAACTCACTTTCCTCCCACTTAAATCTTAAGTCCTGCATTGCTCCTGGAGATACTGGAAATATCTGTCTTATAGCTTCACCAACCCTGGTTGCACAAGGCCCAAAATGTGCAGCATTAGGTCTATCTGTCAGGATCCAGATAAGAACCCAAATGCGACACACGAGTCTGGCTGAACACCGCTTTATTGTCGGACACAGACAACAGATAGGATTCTCCGGGGAGCGAGCAGAACAGAATAGTCTGGGACAAGCAAGGTCGAGATCGGGCAGAAGGCAGACAGAGTTTACAGGGGAGCAGGTGTGACGGCCCACTAGGTGGCCTCATGTCTGGATTTAATATTTGGGATATGGTGTCTTTGGCTGCGCCTGGTCTGGTGTTGTGCTTGGCCTGCAGATGGAGCTGTCTGGACCTGTTTGGGAGGCCACCACTCCAGGTGGGGCTCATTAACCTGATGAACCAGTGATGGCTTAAAAACCCGTGTTCAGGACGGAGATGGGGCTGATCGGGCCGAGGGTCAGCTGCTGCAGAACGGAATTGGAAACCTTGCCGAACGCGTCCACTGGAGAGTGCCAGTCCCGTTGTTAAAGCCTCGTTGGGATTACCCTCGTTGGATTCTGATTATACCCTGTTGCACCCTACTGCTTTCACCGTTACCATTGACTGTTCACTTTACTTTTCAATAAATCCCTTTTTGTTAAAAGTGCTTGGTCTCCCCGTTTATGTTGTGGTCATTCGGAGCCAAGTGGTCATGACATATGGGGGCTCGTCCGGGATTCTGAACTTGTCTGCGGAGTGGTGAGTAACTGCCGCAGCCCAATCTATCGATCAGCTGTTTCTTGCTTGTTGGTGCGCCAGCTGAGTTTGTTGGGGAGACCTTTTGGTTTTGGAGCTTTTCCCGTGGTAGGCTGTAGGGCAATTTGCGCTGTTTTTTGTGTTTTTTGTTATTTTAGCTTGTTGTTTTTGCGCTGCTGCCTGGGCTGAAGACTCAGCCGTGAGGGACAGTTGTTCAGTCAGAACAGCTGAAACTCAGCGGTATCGAGTTTAAAAATTTTGGCTCTGGGGCAGAGCGTGAAGAGACAGGTGGAGTTTGGTGGGAGGCGTTTGATACGGGAATCGCTTCGTTGATTCATTCATTCATTCATTCATTCGTTATTCTCGCCCAGCACGCGTCGGCAGGGTTTATGCCACTTATTGTTAATTGACTGCTCGCTGTGCCATGTCTGACCTTGATTTGTTTTTTTCAGCTCCGACTATAGCCGCACTGGGGACCTTCAGTAAGGCCCAGTTATTGGAGGTAGCTGACTACTACCACTTGGAAGTAACCGAGTTAAAGGGGAGAAAGAAACGGGAAGTATTTGATAGCTTGTTAACTTCGTTAATGGAGCTCCAGGTGTTGTCGGACGGGACACACACAGGAAAAGCTACCCCTGCAGGTGCGTCAGTTGTCAGTAAAATGTGAGACCATCATTTGACGTTCGAGCAGCGCAAAGAATTATTACAGTTGCAACATGAAACACAAAAGGAGCTGGCTATGCTCAATTTGGAACAAAAGAGACTAGAGTTGAGAACTAAAGAAGAGGAGCGCTTGTTGGAACTGGAACGGATGCGTAATCATCGCAGTGAGCAGGGCAATGTGAATAATATGGTTAAGTTACTGCCTAACTTTAATGAGCGCGATCCAGAGATTTTTTTCTCTTTATTTGAGCATGTCGCGACTGAACGTGGCTGGGGCGTTTCGGATCAGGTAATACTGCTCCAAACTGTCTTAACAGGCAAGGGCCAGGAGGCGTTCATTGCGTTGTCACCTGCGGAGAGAAGGGAGTATGAAACGGTGAAAAATGCTGTATTAAAAGCATATGAAAGAGTTCCTGAACACTATCGACAGAAATTTAGGAATTGGCGAAAAACGGACAAACAAACTTATACGGACGTGGCCAGAGAACTTGTGAGCCTTTTCAATCGGTGGTGTGTGTCTGTGGGCGCAAATACTTACGAGACATTGACTGATTTATTAATCCTGGAGCAGTTTAGGAACATATTGCCTGAGAGGATTGCAACCTATGTGCAGGAGAATAAAGTAACATCCGCTGCTCAAGCCGCCGTCCTCACAAACCCTCCCGTGATCGGTCACAATTGGAGTATAGCCGTCCAGATCGTTCTCAACCAGAGTATAGCCGTTTCGGTCGCCGTTTCTTTTCGGGCAATGACGCGCAAAGAGGGCCTTCGAGCAGGCATGGTAATGCAGCCCGCTATCAGGACGATTCGGGTGAAAAGTGTCGCTATTGTTTTGAGCCAGGCCATTGGAAAAAGGAATGTCCTTTACTCGCAGCTCGAAATAAAATTCGTACTGGGAGCACTAAACCAGTGGGATGTGCGGCTCCAGCTAAAATTGATGCCCCCCAAACTGAGCGTGAGTCGGTGCGCCCGAACCCAAACATAAATGGCAAAGATGTCGCAACTACAACACAACATATCGACTACAGTCCATTTATTACGGAGGGGTTCGTGTCAATTGTGGGCGATGCGAAGAAAGTCCGTGTCCGTATTTTGAGGGACACTGGAGCTTGCGTTAGTTTCATCAGTGAAAAGGTTTTGCCTTTTGATGATGTGTCAGACACGGGAACGAGTGTGCTAATTCGTGGAATTGGTCTAAATTCATTTTCAGTGCCAATACATAAAATTCACTTAAGCTCGGGGTTGGTTGATGGAGTGGTAAATGTAGGTGTCCGTCCTACATTGCCAATTGATGGCGTGGATGTCCTTTTGGGCAACAATCTAGCAGGCGGTCGAGTGTGGCCCGAGCCTGTGCCTCCTATGGTTAAAACTAACCCAGTACCAAACACACAGCAGAACGATTGTTCTACAGCGTTTCCTGAGGTCTTTACAGCGTGCGCAATGACGAGGGCTATGTCTAAAAATCTGTCGACACGATCTAGCTCCTCTAACGGGAAATATGTTCCAGTTCTTCCTCCATCACTGTCGCGTGAGAAAGTGAGCCTGGCGCAAAAAGAAGACAAATCTTTGTCCTTTCTGTTTGAGCAAGTGTCCTCAGGCTCTAGTGCAGAGTACGCTATCGATCAAGGTCTCCTGCTACGCAAGTATTCGCCCCCAGGGAAGTCGGATGTGGCAGGTCCGGTGACCCAAGTGGTGATCCCTATAGGGTATCGGGACGTAGTGTTGGAAACTGCGCACGGAGAGGCGTCTGGGCATTTTGGAGTCAATAAAACATATCGGCGTATACTTGAACATTTTTATTGGCCTCGGATAAAACGAGACGTGGCTAAATTTGTGAAGTGTTGCCATGTGTGTCAAATGGCTGGAAAGCAGAATGAAAAAATAGAGCCTGCACCATTACAGCCTATTCCGTCGGTGGTCAAACCATTTCGGCATTTAATTATTGATTGTGTGGGGCCGTTGCCGCCGTCAAAGTCGGGTAGCGCTTACCTTTTGACTATCATGTGTCAAGCAACTCGCTATCCTGCGGCCTATCCATTAAGAACAATTACCACCAAAAACGTTCTAAAGGCATTGACACAATTTATGGCCGTATTTGGTATTCCCCGGGTCGTCCAGAGTGACAGGGGGTCAAATTTTACGTCGGCTGCTTTTGCGGATGCACTCCGCCAGTTACGTATTCAGCACAATATTAGTAGTGCGTACCATCCTCAGAGCCAGGGTGCTCTTGAGCGTTTTCACGCGTCACTGAAGTCTCTATTGAGAGTTTACTGTATTGAGCTTAACCGGGATTGGGAAGAGGGCCTACCCTGGTTGTTACTCGCAGCCAGGAGTGTAGTGCAGGAGAGCACTGGGTTTAGCCCTAACCAATTAGTGTTTGCGCACCAAGTTCGCTGTCCCTTGGATGTTTTACGAGGTGATATGTATGTTGGTTGATTATGTACATGGTTTTCGGCGGAAGCTATTTTTGGCATGGAAGATGGCCAGTGACAATTTAACTGAAGCACAAAAACAAATGAAAAAACGATTCGACGAAAAATCAAAACTCCGTGTGTTTAGTCCAGGAGACCAAGTGCTCGCATTACTATCTCTCCCTGGGTCTCCGTTCGCTGCAAAGTTTTCGGGTCCTTATGTGATCAAGAGGAAAATCTCTGAGACGAATTACGTGGTGTCTACTCCTGATCGCAAGCGGGCTACGCAGCTTTGTCACGTTAATCTCCTGAAACCTTATTACACCTCTTCCAATGCTTCGGGGGGAGCGAAAGCAGTAGCTCTGGCTGGGGGCGGGGCGCCGTCTCTTCAGGTGGCAGGTGGAGATGACGGGGTCGGTCCTGATGATGCGGTGCTGCTGGGGAGGTTGGATAATTCTGTTAAATTGGCGGAGTTAGACAAACTTGTGGGACATCTGGGTGAAGATCGCGCTGAAGAATTAAAAGATTTGATTCTGGAGTTTAAATCGTTATTTTCTGACACACCTTCTTGCACCCAGTTAATTACACACGATATTGATGTGGGTGAAACAAGCCCAATAAAACAGCGTTTTTACCGCGTGGCACCTGAGAAAAGCAAAGCTTTAGATGATTGTGTGGAGTATTTAGTAAAGAATAATCTGGCTCAGCCTTCATTTTCTAGCTGGGCGTCACCGTGTTTGCTCGTACGGAAGGCTGATAACACCTATCGGTTTTGCACCGATTACCGGAAGGTAAACGCAGTGACTAAGCCAGACTCATTCCCTTTGCCTAGGATCGATGACTGTGTTGATCGGGTTGGTGCTGCACAATTCGTGAGTAAATTCGATCTTTTAAAGGGTTATTATCAGATAAGGCTTACTCCGCGTGCACAAGAAATCTCCGCATTCGTTACACCATCTGGGCTCTATTCATATCGGGTTATGGGGTTCGGTCTTCGGAATGCCCCTAGCACATTCCAACGGCTCATGAACCGAGTGGTCGCTGGGTTGGAGGGATGCGCTGTTTATTTGGATGATGTAATTGTCCATAGTGAGACGTGGGACGATCACATTGCGCGCACGGGCGCGCTCTTTGACAGATTGGCATCGGCGAACCTCACTCTCAACTTGGCTAAGTGCGAATTCGCAAAAGCTACGGTAACCTACCTAGGCAAAATCGTGGGGCAGGGGGCAGTTCGGCCTGTCAGTGCCAAGGTTGAGGCTATCCATTCCTTTCCTCCTCCTACCACCAAAAAGGAGTTAATGAGGTTTTTGGGAATGGTTGGGTATTACCGGGGGTTTTGCCTAAATTTCTCGACGGTGGTTTCACCATTAACAGATTTGTTAAAAGCGAAATCCGTGTTTGTCTGGTCTCCGGAGTGTCAGCGTGCATTTGAGAATGCAAAATTACTGTTGAGTTCAGCACCGGTTTTGGCTGCGCCGCGATTGAATGACCCATTTCAGCTGCAGGTGGACGCGAGTCATGTCGGGGCCGGTGCGGTGCTTTTACAGGCAGATGGAAATGGAATCGATCGTCCAGTATGCTATTTTTCACGAAAGTTCAAGAACCATCAGCTGAACTATTCGGTCATTGAAAAAGAAGCATTAGCATTGGTTTGGGCGTTGATGCACTTTGATGTTTATGTGGGCGGGGGTTCCCAAGTAGTGGTCTACTCGGACAATAATCCCCTGACGTTCCTAAACTCATTGCAAAACTCCAATCAAAGGTTGATGCGGTGGTCTTTATTCTTACAGCCTTACAATTTAGTAATTAAACACATTCGTGGGGTGGAGAATGTTATGGTGGACGCTCTCTCCCGAGCTCCGTCCGAGTGAGCCTCGGTTGTTCTGTGTCTGTCTGTCCGCCTATGTCTTTGTTTGTCGCCCTTAAATGTGCTTTCCAGGCGCCGGATAGCTGGACGGCCGACAAGTACGCTTGGGTGAGAGACAGGCCGAATGCTTGGGGTCACGTGAATTGCAAGTGTGAGGCTGTAATGTTTGAGAGTGTGCATGAGCATGTGTGTATGAAGGTTTCTTTTGGTTAAAATATTTTCTTTTTCGTTTAATGGGTTTTGGTAATTAACTCCCCCTCCTGCTATGGGCCTTTATCTTTTGGGGGGAGGTGTGACGGCCCACTAGGTGGCCTCACGTCTGGGTTTAATATTTGGGATATGGTGTCTTTGGCTGCGCCTGGTCTGGTGTTGTGCTTGGCCTGCAGATGGAGCTGTCTGGACCTGTTTGGGAGGCCACCACTCCAGGTGGGGCATATTAACCTGATGAACCAGTGATGGCTTAAAAACCCGTGTTCAGGACGGAGATGGGGCTGATCGGGCTGAGGGTCAGCTGCTGCCGAACGGAATTGGAAACCTTGCCGAACGCGTCCACTGGAGAGTGCCAGTCCCGTTGTTAAAGCCTCGTTTGGATTACCCTCGTTGGATTCTGATTATACCCTGTCGCACCCTACTGCTTTCAGCGTTACCATTGACTGTTCACTTTACTTTTCAATAAATCCCTTTTTGTTAAAAGTGCTTGGTCTCCCCGTTTATGTTGTGGTCATTCGGAGCCAAGTGGTCATGACACAGGCTAAACAGAATGGTCAGGAACAGGCAGGCAGGCAAACAGGAATACGCTGGAAAGTCATCCGGAACGAATAACGATCTGGCAGGGAGCAGGTGTGCATCTGGGGATTAAGAAGAGTGCTCATTAGTGTCCTGATGCACAACAGGTGTGTGGGGCGAGGCGGCTCACGGGCATGATTGCCCGCAGCTCTGACACTACCTCAACTTTATCCAAATCTCAGAGAGACACTTGTCTCCCTACATTTTCTCGAAGGTCTCCCATCGCCAGCTGCATGCTCTGTGTTAAACTGAAAAGGGTAGACATCCACTTGCCGCCTCCCTCTGCGGATGGGGGCATCCTATCCACCAAACAATTAATGTCTGTGACAGCAAATGGAACACATACTGGTTCCTGTCCTCCTCTTTTCTGTATCAGAGGGGCCTGTAGCTGCGGTCTTCCTGAAATGGGCCCCTTACTCCGCGTATGTATTCCTATTTGACCCACCTCCTCATTGTTTATGGCCCCTGTCAGTGGTAAACCTCTATACTCACACTCACTCTCTTCCCCTGATTCTGATTCATAATTTTCCATAAATGAACCTGGGTCTTTTTCATATAATTGTATCTGAGATTCAACAGGCTCTTGAAGTTCCAATTCCCCAATAAATGTGGCTGGAAGTTTGAGGGTGTCTGTCTTACTCTCACTCTCCTCTTTATCACTGCCATAAATCAGTCTTGCCTTCTCCTCCCTGCGCTCAGCCCTGGCAAATCCTCCTGAGACATCAGCTCTTTTCACTTGTTTTGTTTGATTGCTAAGTGTTTTAAAGACATTTAATGTAGATTTTTGACTGTCCTGTTTTTTAAATGTAGTTTGTTGGGAGATTTTAGGGCGAACCACCTGGCATTCCTCTCTAAATTATTTTTTTCCTAACTTATCTCCAATCTCTTCCTCTCCCTGTTTGATCCTTCTAACCTGTCTCCGAAGTTCACACACTGTCTCACGTAAGTCCTGCATTTCTTCATCTCTGCCCACATCTAACTGACCACTATTAATAGTCAAAACTGGCAATTGATATGGCGGTGGGGAAGTGGTAGTAGGTAATGATGGATAAAGAGTGGTGTTAAGTGTCAATGCCTGGTTTGGATCTTCTAGTGGAGGTTTCTCTTCATTGGGCACTCATGTAACCCTCCTAGATCTGCAATTGTGCACTGCTGCACATGCCACAGCCACAACATGTATCCTTCAACGCTTATCTTCTAACTCCTTGCCCTGTTTTTGTCATGATTTTCCTGCTATAAAACCTAATTTTGGATTATCCAAATGATCTTGTAATATGGTGTGAATTTCTGACTCCCGCTTACACAATGCTTCAGCTAAATTAACCTTCACCTCTGGAGGGGGAAGTATTTTTTGCTTCTGAGCTTCTTTCCACAACTTTTTTATTGCATCCAATTCTCTCTCCCTGTCCTCTTCTTTCATGCCACTCAACCTGATCAAGCGTTCCACTTCCCCTGTTCTTCTACAGACCGGGGATAGGGAGAACATTCTCCCTGATCCCAACATGCTTTACCACATTCTAGTTCCATCTTTAACTATGCTCCCAAGTGAGATTGAATGTGAATGACTCCAACGGTCAACTCAATGCCTCAGTGAAACAAGCTTCTAGACCAAACTTCTTTGGTCCGGTTTCACTCTGTGGGTTAATTCCCAAGGACAAAGAGCCTTTTAATTCACGTTCACTCTGTCACTTTTCCACCCCACACAAAAACACAAATCTCGGGTGTCGGGCGTGTCCGTCTCGTCAACTGCGCTCCGAGTCCCAACCCAATTCTTTTTTATATACAGTGTTGTATATACAGCACTGTACTATATCTGGTTTACTCTAACCGTCCATTCCCTGTTTTTTCAACAGCAATACAGCACTGTACTATTTCTGGTTTACCGTCTACTTTCCAGTATATTTCAACTGTCTACTTTCCAGTATATTTCAACTGTCTACTTTCTGGACTAGAACCGTAAATTCTGCAGTCATTTCAATATTTATTATATTTGTATCTGGAATTTATAACTAGGACACTTCAATTGACAGTGCCGACAAATTTTGGAAATTGCCAATGTGCAGAACTTTTGATTAAACAGGTGTCTGCTTACCTTTTATTAGGGATCCCTTTGTCGTCAGTTGTCCTCTGAAGTGACCGTTGTTGAATTCTTTGCCTCAGATGACTTCTCTGTCTTCATCACATCGGGGATACCAAATTGTTGGATCGCAACACCTCATATGTGTCACTGCTAATCTGCTTGTCCTTTGAATGAAGACTTCAAGAAGAAAAATGCCAATACCAATTTCAAAATGTATTTAGCAAATAGAATCAATTCAAGATACAAATATTACAGAGCTGTGGGCCAGTTCATAATCCTACAATAACAGGGCATGAAGTCTGACAACCTAACTATCCCTTGACCCAATCTTTTATAGAAACACATATGTGAATTATTGATGCTAATTCAGTCCAATCCAGTCCTTCTTCTTGGATGACCTTGTCTTCTTCTTCCAGTTCCATTGAATGTTGGTCTGGTCCTTGTTCTCCGTTGTTTCCCAAATGGCCAGTCCAAAGTTCACCTTCTTGCAGAGGAACTTATCAACACCATCCATCCATCCATCCATCCATCCTCTACCGCTTATCCGGGGTGAGGTCGCGGGGTCAGCAGCCTAAGAAGAGAAGCCCAGACTTCCCTCTCCCCAGCTACTTCTTCCAGCTCATCCGGAGGGATCCCCAGGCGTTCCCAGACCAGTCGAGAGACATAGTCTCTCCAAAGTGTCCTGGGTCTTCCCGGGGGTCTCCTACCAGAGGGACATGCCCTGAACACCTCACCAGGGAGGCGTCCAGGGGGCATCCTAACTAGATGCTCAAGCCACCTCATCTGGCTCCTCTCAACGCGGAGGAGCAGCGGCTCTACTCCGAGCTCCTCCCGGATGGCAGAGCTTCTCACCCTATCTCTAAGGGAGAGCCCAGCCACCCTACGGAGGAAGCTCATTTCGGCCACTTGTACCCGTGATCTTGTTCTTTCGGTCATTACCCAAAGCTCATGACCAGAGGTGAGGGTAGGAACAAAGATTGACCAGTAAATTGAAAGCTTCGCCTTTCAGCTCAGCTCTCTCTTCACCACTACGGACCGGTGCAGAGTCCGCATTACTGCGGACGCCGCACCGATCCGCCTGTCGATCTCCTGCTCCATTCTTCCCTCACTCGTGAACAAGACCCCGAGGTACTTGAACTGCTCCACTTGGGGCAGGATCTCCTCCTTGACCCGGAGAAGGCACTCCACCTTCCGGTTGAGAACCATGGCCTCGGATTTGGAGGTGCTGATTTTCATCCCAGCCGCTTCACATGCGTGACCTCCAACTATCACTGGATCTATCACTATCTATGTATCACTATCACTGGATCGGTTCGCTGCGGCGATAGACGGAGGTCACGGGCCGATGTCGCCAACAGGACCACATCATCTGCAAAACACCAGTAAACTATATTGTCAATGATACCAATGATAGGCAGTTCTATCCTAGACCAGATCAAGTGTTCTTTAGTGACAGGGTATATATCCCGGTCCTACAAGTTGGCAGTGATTAAGCCGTTGCTTAAAAAAGCCATTACTGAATCCTAATGTATTTGCAAATTATAGGCCGATATCCAACCTTCCTTTTATCTCTAAAATTCTTGAGAAGGTGGTGGTGACTCAGTTACTGGAGCACCTGCAGAGGAACAGCCTGTTTGAGATGTTTCAGTCAGGCTTTAGAGCTCATTACACCACAGAAACAGCACTTATTAAAGTTACTAATGATCTTCTTATAGCTTCAGATCATGGACTGGTTTCTATGCTGGTTCTGTTACGGTTGGGTTTTTACAGGACCCGAAAGCAGGCAACACCGCAGTGATAAAATGTCCAAAAATAGGTTTTATTTAACAAACTCAAACTGGACTGGACTGCAGGGAAGCACTCATCCAATCTTCCAGGGCATCCAATCTTCCAGGGCGCACAGAGAGCTCCAGTAAGAAGTCAACACGGGAGTCGGGTTCTGCACGTTCACTAGTCCAGTAGGACGGCACCGAAACCTCAAACGAGCAGGAAAGACACCAAAAACACTCCAAGGAAAGAATTAAACAGCAGTCACTTCAGAGGCAACTGACGACAAAGGGATCCCTAATAAAAGGTAAGCAGACACCTGCTTAATCAAAAGTTCTGCACATTGGCAATTTCCAAAAATGTGTCGTCACTGTCAATTAAAGTGTCCTAGTTATAAATTCCAGATACAAACATAGTAAATATTGAAACGACTGCAGGAATTACGGTTCTAGTCCCGAAAATAGACGGTTGAAAGACACCGTAAGTAGACGGTTGAAAGACACTGGAAATAGTACAGTGCTGTATTGCTGTATATACAGTGCACTGTATATGAAAAAGAGTTAGGTTGGGACTCGGAGTGCAGTTGACGGGACGGACACTCCCGACGCCTGAGTTTTGTGTTTTTGTTTGGGTTGGAAAAGTGACAGAGTGATAGTGAATTAAAAGGCTCTTTGTCCTTGGGAATTAACCCCCAGAGTGAAATCGGACCAACGAAGTTTGGTCTAGAAGCTTGTTTCACTGAGGCATTGAGTTGACCGTTGGAGTCATTCACATTCAATCTCACTTGGGAGCATAGTTAAAGATGGAACTAGAATGTGGTAAAGCATGTTGGGATCAGGGAGAATGTTCTCCCTATCCCCGGTCTGTAGAAGAACAGGGGAAGTGGAACGCTTGATCAGGTTGAGTGGCATGAAAGAAGAGGACAGGGAGAGAGAATTGGATGCAATAAAAAAGTTGTGGAAAGAATCTCAGAAGCAAAAAATACTTCCCCCTCCAGAGGTGAAGGTTAATTTAGCTGAAGCATTGTGTAAGTGGGAGTCAGAAATTCATATCATATTACAAGATCATTTGGATAATCCAAGATCAGGATTTCTTAGCAGGAAAATCATGGCAAAAACAGGGTAAGGAGTTAGAAGATAAGCGTCGAAGGATACATGTCGTGGCTGTGGCATGTGCGGCAGTGCACAATTGCAGATCTAGGGGGGTCACACGAGTGCCCAATGTAGAAAAGCCTCCACTAGAAGATCCAAACCAGAAACTGACACTTAACACCACTCGTTATCATCATTACCTACTATTCTATTTCTTCCCCACCACCATATCAATTGCCAGTTTTGACTATTAATAGTGGTCAGTTAGATGTGGACAGAAATGAAGAAATGCAGGAGTTACGTGAGACAGTGTGTCAACTTCGGAGACAGGTTAGAAGGATCAAACAGGGAGAGGAAGAGATTGGAGATAAGTTGAATGAATTTAGAGAGGAATGTCAGGTGGTTCGCCCTAAAATCTCTCAACAAACTACATTTAAAAAACAGGACAGTCAAAAATCTGCATTAAATCGCTTTAAAACACTTAACAATCAAATAAAACAAGTGAAAAGAGCTGATCCTTCTGCAGGATTTGCCAGGGCTGAGCGCAGGGAGAAGGCAAGACTGATTTATGGCAGTGATAAAGAGGAGAGCGAGAGTAAGACAGACACCCTCAAACTTCCAGCCACATTTATTGGGGAATTGGAACTTCAAGAGCCTGTTGAATCTCAGATACAATTATATGAAAAAGACCCAGGTTAATTTATGGAAAATTATGAATCAGAATCAGGGGAAGAGAGTGAGTGTGAGTATAGAGGTTTACCACTGACAGGGGCCATAAACAATGAGGAGGTGGGTCAAATAGGAATACACACACGGAGTAAGGGGCCTATTTCAGGAATGCTGCAGTTCCAGGCCCCTCTGATACAGAAAAGAGGGACAGGAACCAGTATGTGTTCCATTTGCTGTCACAGTATGTGTTCCATTTGCTGTCACAGATATTAATTGTTTGGTGGATAAGATGCCCCCACCTGCAGAGGGAGGCGGCAAGTGGATGTCTACCCTTTTCAGTTTAACACAGAGCATGCAGCTGAAGAGAAATATTTTATCTTGTTAGCATCTTTTATCCTATTAGCATGTGTTATACTATATGTTTTGTTTTATGTTACAGTTAGTTTAGAAGTTAGGAATACTATATACTCTTTAGTAGGAATACACATAAGCAAGTCAGTTGACCCTTCCTTGACCTGAAGACTGGTCAGACAGTTGGAGCCAGCCAGACAGGAAAGGGTAGATCCCCATCGTAAAACATGACAACGTAGTTTACTGGTGTTGATAAGTTCCTTGGCAGGAATATGACTTCGGACCTGGCCATCTGGAGAAGATAATGGACAAGAAGGACCACACCAACACCAAAGGAGGCTGGAAGAAGAAGATGGGGTCATCCAAGAAGAAGGACTGGATTGGACTGAATTAGCATCAATAATTTACATATATCTTTCTATATAAGACTGGGTCAAGGGATAGTTAGGCCGTCAGACTTCATGCCCTGACAATTGACTTTGTTGTTGCTAGGGTTATGAACTGGCCCAGAGCTCTGTAATATTTGTATCTTGAATTGATTCTGTTTGCTAAATACATCTGTTTGCTAAATACATCTGTTTGCTAAATACATTTTGAAATTGACATTTGTTTACTTGAAGTCTTCATTTAAAGAACACGCGGATTGGCAGTGACACACGAGAGGTACTGCGATCCAACAATTTGGTGACCCCGACGTGATGAAGACAGAGAAGTCATCTGAGGCAAAGAATTCAACAACGGTCACTTCGGAAGACAACTGACGACAAAGGGATCCCTAATAAAAGGTAAGCAGACACCTGTTTAATCAAAAGTTCTGCACATTGGCAATTTCTAAAAATTTGTCGTCACTGTCAATTGAAGTGTCCTAGTTATAAATTCCAGATACAAATATAGAAAATATTGAAACGACTGCAGGAATTACAGTTAGAGTCCGGAAGTACTGTTGAAAAAACAGGGAAATACGGTTAGAGGCCGGAAGTACTGTTGAAAAAACAGGGAAATACGGTTAGAGGCCGGAAGTACTGTTGAAAAAACAGGGAAATACGGTTAGAGGCCGGAAGTACTGTTGAAAAAACAGGGAATAGACGGTTAGAGTAAACCGTAACTAGTACAGTGCTGTATTGCTGTATGCAGTGCACTGTATATCAAAAAGATTTGGGTTGGGACTCGGAGCGCAGTTGACGGGACGGACACTCCCGACGCCCGAGATTTGTGTTTTTGTGTGGGTTGGAAAAGTGTCAGAGTGAACGTGAATTAAAAGGCTCTTTGTCCTTGGGAATTAACCCCCAGAGTGGAACCGGATCAAAGACGTTTGATCTAGAAGCTTGTTTCACTGAGGCATTGAGTTGACCGTTGGAGTCATTCACATTCAATCTCACTTGGGAGCATAGTTAAAGATGGAACTGGAATGTGGTAAAGCGTGTTGGGATCAGGGAGAATGTTCTCCCTATCCCCGGTCTGTGGAAGAACAGTTAGATGGACTCTTGATCAGGTGGTGAGTGGCATGAAAGAAGAGGACAGGGAAAGAGAATTGGATGCAATAAAAAAGTTGTGGAAAGAAGCTCAGAAGCAAAAGATACTTCCCCCTCCAGAGGTGAAGGTTAATTTAGCAGAAGCATTGTGTAAGTGGGAGTCAGAAACTCACACCATATTACAGGATCATCTTGATAATACAAAATTAGGTTTTATAGCAGGAGAATCGTGGCAAAAACAGGGTAAGGAGTTAGAAGATAAGCGTCGAAGGATATATGTTGTGGCTGTGACATGTGCAGCGGTGCACTATTTCAGATCTAGGGGGGTCACACGAGTGCCCAATGTAGAGAAACCTTCATTAGAAGATCCAAACCAGACACTGACACTTAACACCACTCTTTATCCATCATTACCTACTACCTCTTCCCCACCCCCATATCAATTGCCAGTTTTGACTATTAACAGTGGTCAGTTAGATGTGGACAGAAATGAAGAAATGCAGGAGTTACGTGAGACAGTGGGTGAACTTTGGAGACAGGTTAGCAGGATCAAACAGGGACAGGAAGAGGTTGAAGATAACTTAGGAAAAATTGAGTGTAGAGAAGAAGCTCAGGTGGGTTGCCCTAAAATCTCCCAACAAACTATATTCAAAAAACAGGACAGTCAAAAATCTGCGTTAAACGTCTTTAAAACATTTAGCAATCAAACAAAACAAGTGAAAAGAGCTGATCCATCAGGAGGATTTGCCAGGGCTGAGCGCAGGGAGGAGAAGGCAAGATTGATTTATGGCAGTGATAAAGAGGAGAGTGAGAATAAGACAGATACCTACAAAATTCCGGCTACATTTATTGGTGAATTGGAGGTTCAGGAGCCTGTTGAAGCTCAGACAGAACCATATGAATTAGAATCATGGGAAGAGAGTGAGTGTGACTATAGAGGTGAACCGTTGACAGGGGCCATAAATAATGAGGAGGCGGGTCAGATAGGAATACACACACGGAGTAAGGGGCCTGTTTTAGGAAGACCGCAGTTCCAGGCCCCTCTGATACAGAAAAGAGGAGGACAGCTACCAGTATATGTTCCGTTTGCTATCACAGACATTAATTGTTTGGTGGATAAGATGCCCCCACCCGCAGAGGGAGGCGGCAAGTGGATGTCTACCCTTTTCAGTTTAACACAGAGCATGCAGTTGGCAATGGGAGAGAGGAATTTTAGGGAGAATTTTAGGGAGACAGGTATCTCTCTGGGATTTGGATAAAGTTGAGGTAGCAGCAGGCATTAAAGACAGACCCAATGCTGCACGTTTTGGCCCTTGTGCAACCAGGGTTGCTGAAGCTATGAGACAGATATTTCCAGTATCTCCAGGAGCAATGCAGAACCTAAGATTTAAGTGGGAGGAAAGTGAGTCGGCACATGGATTCCTTATGAGGTGTAAAGAGGAATGGATGTGTGCCACAGGGTGCCATCCTGGTTCTAAACAACAGGGAAAGAAAGAGGAGGTGATGACAGCGCAGGAACGGCTCCTAAAAATGCAGTTAGATGAAGCACTGAAAAAGCTTAATGATAAACACAAGGAAGAGAAACAGATGGTTCAGCAGTTTTCTCGGCAGGTGCAGCCAGATCCGTTAGGTCCGCAACAAGATTTTGCTCCGATAAACCCGTATTGGGTCAGTCCAAGGGGAGGCATGTGTGGGAGACGCGGCAGGCAGGGATACGGCTTGATAGGCGGGTACTTAGGCCGAGATCAGTGTCACGCCTGCAAAGGGTATGGTCATTGGCAAAGGGACTGTCCATATCGCAACTATCCGGAGGTACCAGGCAGTGTTCCACCATCTCATGGAATTTAACACCGGATCTGATTTCATTTGACACCGTCGAGCTTGTGGGGTTCTCAGGAAGCCCAGAGAGACTGCCGTTTTCTGGGCCATTAGTGACTCATTTTGCCGGACAGACTGTGTTGCACCCTTTTTTGATTTCACCACATTGCCCTATCAACCTGTTGGGACGAGATCTCCTGGTGAGGACAGGAGCAGCTATTCTGTGTGGAGACAAAGGTCTGGTGGTGCAATTTCCTAATGGAATGAAATTGAATTGCTGTATTCCACACCAAGGTGTGAAGGGACAGATGCTGATGAGTGTGACACCCTTTCCAGAACAAGGGGTGTTGGCGGACATTTATTGGGGAGAACTTGAGCCTGAGACCTCACCTGGTGTCGGTGTTGCGGCATTGTTTCAGAGCTGGGGGCCCTGGCTGTCGATGCTGAGTCCCTTTGCCCCGCCAGTTGATCCCTATCATGTCACTCTATTTTATGACCGGGAGAATAATGAGGTCTATCAGGATGCGTTTAGAGAAAAGTTACAAGGAAATTTTTGGATGATTACATCACCGTGTTTGTTTGTGGGGCCTGAGGGTGTGGCTGCGCAGGTTGACATTACTGCTGAACAAAATGAGTGGTATGAGATGGGTGAGGAAGCGTGTCCCCACGTTACCCTTGCCATCCATGCTGAACATCAGGCAAAGGACCTTGGTCCTATGATAAAAAGGTTAATGAGTGTCACAGATTGGAGCTCTACTCAGATTCCTGGTCTGTTATATTCTCCTTCAGAAAAGAGTTACAAGATAATGCATACAACTACTAACTCAGTAATCTTACAACATCGACAGATTCAGAGGTTTCATGGGAGAGAAAAGACTGATCATCCGGACAGTGCACAAATTTTAAATGCACTTCCAGAAACTTTATGGTCCTCTGGCCCGACAGATGTGGGGTTGTGTTCTACTGTTGAGCCAGTGACATTCAGTGTCTCGGATTACAACCCTGTCTGGCAGAGTCAATATAAACACAGACCACCTGCTGAGGAAGGAATTCAGGAAACAATAGAAGGGCTGTTAATTTCTGGGGTTCTTGAGTATTCCACTTCAGCATGGAATACTCCGATTTTGCCAGTTGAGAAGCAGGAAAAAGGGAAATATAGGATGGCTCATGATTTGAGACGTATTAATTCTATTGTGACAACACCCACAGTGCCAGTTCCCAACCCATATACTGCAATATCAGCTTTGTCTCCTTCCCATAAATGGTTCACATGTATTGATCTGGCTAATGCATTTTTTGTCTCCCACTGGACTCTGCTATGTGTGACATCTTTTCTTTCACATATAAAGGCAGACAATTACGATATACACGTTTACCACAGGGATTTATTTTACCCCCTGGTATTTTCAATCAGACATTACGGAAGTTGTTGAAGGACCTCACTCTACCAGAAGGGGTGGTCTTGATTCAATATGTTGATGACATTTTATTGGCGGCTACATCAGCTGAGTCTTGTTTGCAGGCAACGCAGGCACTCCTTACGCATTTGTGGGAAAAGGGATTTAAGGTCTCTAGAAAGAAGCTTCAGTGTTGTCGTCGCCCTGTGAAGTTTTTGGGTAGGGTGGTTTCTGCTCAGGGTACAGGTGTATCACCAGCTCATAAATCCTCTATCCTTGAACATCCTAAGCGAGAGACTGTAAAGGAAATGTTGTCATTTCTGGGTCTCGCGAGCTATAGTAGACACTTTATCCCTGCATATTCAGAAAAGACTACGCCCCTACGTGCAATGGTGAATGAACAGGGAATGCGTGATTTGGCAGCCCGGTTGACATGGACAACTGAGGGAGAGAAAGCGTTCATTGCTCTTAAACAGGCACTCACGACATCTGCATGTTTTGCCATTCCGGAATATAAAGATACTTTCTTTTTGGATGTTTCTGAAGGAGAACATACAGTAAATGGTGTTCTCTTTCAGAAAAAAGGGGGTGAAAGGAAAGTATTAATGTATGCAAGTATAATGCTGGACCCTATTGAAAACAGGCAGACCAGGATGGACAAGATTTTAACGGCACCACACATAACATACACACATGAAGGGATCAATATGGCAGATGGCATGGGAGAGGGTGAACCACACAGATGTGAAGAGAAAGTGAAGAAAGATGAAAAAATCAGAGTAGATCTTAAGATGGAGCCGTTAAAGGATCCAGATGAAATACTATTCACAGACGGCTGTTGTTTCAGACACCCACAAGAGGGTCTGAAAGCTGCCTATGCAATAGTTAGACAGTCAGAAGAAGGCTTTGAGGAAGTGGAAACAGGAAAGATAAAAGGTAAAGAGTCAGCACGACTTGCAGAATTGAGGGCAGTTATTAGAGCATTAGAAATATCAAAGGGAAAGAGAGTGACCATCAATACAGATTCAGCATATGTAGTGGGAGCAATTCACTTAGAACTTTGTCAATGGTTGCGGGCAGGTTTTATCACAGCATCAGGATCTCCTATAAAACATGAGGCAGAGATGAGGCAACTGACACAGGCACTCATGGAACCAGCAGAGGTCGCAGTCGTAAAGTGCAAAGGTCACAGCAAAGAGAACTCTCTGGAGGGAAGAGGTAATGAGGCTGCAGATCAGGCAGCAAAGAGAGCTGCAGGTTATAAACCAAGTTACAATTTGTTGTTGGCAGAGAATACAGTTCATGAAATTCTTCCAAGATACGATAGGGAAAGACTTAGTTGTGATCAAGAAGAAGCTTCTCCACATGAAAAAACTGTTTGGAAGGAAAGGGGGGCTGTGAAAGTTGAAGGAATTTGGCGGGGCCCAGACGGCAGACCTGTTCTCCCGCCCGGTCTGGTAGATGCCGTTCTGGAAGAGGCCCACGGCCTGACACACTGCGGGAAACCACAAATGATGCGGTATCTAACACATTGGTGGCATCCATTTTTGTCAGCCAGTGTAGAAAATTATATCAGAGAATGTTCAATATGCACACACTTTAATGTGAAATCAACAATTTGACCACACGAGGGCAAGTTTCCAGTGGCCCCCATGGCAGGGCAAGAAATAATTATAGATTTCACTGATATGATGGACAGGGTCAATGGGTTCCGATACCTCTTGGTGGCAGTGGATGCATACACTGGCTACCCAGAGGCGGTTCCCGTAAAAGCAGAAGATGCAAAAAGTGTTATTAAATTTTTGATTAATCAATATATTCCAACACATGGTTTCCCCAAACGAATTAGGTCTGATAATGGAACTCATTTTAAAAATAAAGATTTACAAGAAGTAGAAAAAGTAATGGGGCTTAAACATGCATTTGGCACCGTCTATCATCCACAATCACAAGGGAAGGTAGAAAGAATGAATCAAACACTGAAGAGCAAAATTGGCAAGATATGTGCTCACAGTGGAATGAAATGGACACAGGCGCTTCCAATTGCGTTGATGTCAGTAAGAAGCTCTGTTAGCTCCCGGACAGGATTCACCCCCTTTGAGCTCGAGCGGGGTGTTCCCTTTCTGGGACCAGGAGCAGAAAATCCATAGACCAGCCCAGCACTTTTATGAAATATAAATCTTATTTTGTTCAACTAAAAACAACTCTCTCAGTTTTCTCCCAACAGGCAACCTCTGTAACCACAGTCAGTAAGGATCCAGGAATTCCACACACAGCTGAGTGGGTTCTTCTGAGAGTCATCAAGTGAAAGTGGTCAGAGCACAGGTGGACTGGTCCCTTTGAAGTTGCAGAGTGAACATTACATGTTAACCCTAACATACTAACATACTAACACTCTAACACATTAACCCTAACTCTGGTATCACTGGAATCAAATGTACCCCAGCAGGTAATCCACAGAGAACGCTTGGACAGATTCGGAAACATCTAAAGGAGACGGCACAATGATTACAGTTCTACTTTTGTGTGCGTTGTGGGGAGGATCTCAAGGCAACGTGGGAGAGATCTGACTGGGTTACACAGGGGTGATTCTTGATTGCACCAAAGGGAGTGATACAACATTTCAGTTTGATTTATCATAGGTGGCTGTAGAGACCCTGGAATTTGGAGGACCATGGACACATGTATGATCCACTTTGTCAACTCTTTTCCAGTGGTCTTGAATAAGACATCTCCTCCTACATTTGTTTCAGTCAGATCCAATTTTACCTGCTTGTCACGAACGGGAAGAAGGTTGGTAGGTGACTTGCCTTCAACATGGTGTAAGTACATGGTAAATGTCACTACATAGAGTAACGCTTCACACTTTCCAGTTCATCGAGCTGATTTGTTTTGGCACTGTGATCCGCACACTCTGATGCCAGCAATCCCACCCGACTGGTCAGGAACCTGTACTCTGGTTCGTCTCCTACTCCCTATCACTTTATTAAGTCCAAAGGGGGAGCAGGTGCTACCTCCAATTAGACATAGGAGAGGAACATCATTTGATCTCACACAGGGATCCCCAACATATATTGATTCAATTGGAATTCCAAGGGGAGTCCCCGATGAATATAAATTAGTGGACCAGGTATCAGCTGGATTTGAAAATTTACCTTTAATCTCTGCACTGTTTCCTATAACTCCAAATAAGAATGTGGATAGAATCAATTATGTTCATTATAATGTGCAGCGATTGGCGAATCTCACCAGAGATGCAGTGGCTGGCTTGTCAGAACAGGTTGCAGCCACTTCTTTGATGACTGTGCAAAATAGAATGGCACTTGATATGCTTTTAGCAGAAAAAGGAGGGGTTTGTGCTATGTTTGGAGATCAATGTTGTACATTCATTCCTAATAATACAGCTCCAGATGGTTCTGTGACCCGGGCACTGGAAGGTTTGCGGACATTGTCAGACGAAATGAAGGAGCATTCTGGTGTAACTAATCCACTAGAAAAATGGATGGATAGAATGTTTGGTAAATGGAAAGTGATCATTGTATCTGTTTTGATGTCATTAATTTCTGCAACTGCCGGCTTAATTTTGTGTGGTTGTTGTTGTATTCCTTGTATTCGTTCTCTATGTAATCGTATAATCGTAACTGCAATTGAAGGAAAGCAACCTCCTCCTTACCAGATGGCTCAAATTCGAAGGGAAACCATTCCCTTGATGGGAGTAAGTGATGGAGAGATTTAAGGGAATTGACAATAATTTGGTAGTATTGGCCTAGTTTAGGCTAGGCCAAAAGGGGGACTGAAGAGAAATATTTTATCTTGTTAGCATCTTTTATCCTATTAGCATGTGTTATACTATATGTTTTGTTTTATGTTACAGTTAGTTTAGAAGTTAGGAATACTATATACTCTTTAGTAGGAATACACATAAGCAAGTCAGTTGACCCTTCCTTGACCTGAAGACTGGTCAGACAGTTGGAGCCAGCCAGACAGGAAAGGGTAGATCCCCATCGTAAAACATGA
Source organism: Takifugu rubripes (assembly GCF_901000725.2). Taxonomy (NCBI): domain Eukaryota; kingdom Metazoa; phylum Chordata; class Actinopteri; order Tetraodontiformes; family Tetraodontidae; genus Takifugu; species Takifugu rubripes. Next base: position 5,838,402 of record NC_042305.1, read on the forward strand.
CAACGTAGTTTACTGGTGTTGATAAGTTCCTTGGCAGGAATATGACTTCGGACCTGGCCATCTGGAGAAGATAATGGACAAGAAGGACCACACCAACACCAAAGGAGGCTGGAAGAAGAAGATGGGGTCATCCAAGAAGAAGGACTGGATTGGACTGAATTAGCATCAATAATTTACATATATCTTTCTATATAAGACTGGGTCAAGGGATAGTTAGGCCGTCAGACTTCATGCCCTGACAATTGACTTTGTTGTTGCTAGGGTTATGAACTGGCCCAGAGCTCTGTAATATTTGTATCTTGAATTGATTCTGTTTGCTAAATACATCTGTTTGCTAAATACATCTGTTTGCTAAATACATTTTGAAATTGACATTTGTTTACTTGAAGTCTTCATTTAAAGAACACGCGGATTGGCAGTGACACACGAGAGGTACTGCGATCCAACACAGCTGACCATGGGAGACTTTCGAGAAATTTTAAGGAGACAAGTGTCTCTCTGGGATTTGGATAAAGTTCAGGTAGCAGCAGGCATTAAAGATAGACCTAATGCTGCACGTTTTGGGCCTTGTGCAACCAGGGTTGGTGAAGCTATGAGACAGATATTTCCAGTATCTCCAGGAGCAATGCAGAACTTAAGATTTCAGTGGGAGGAAAGTGAGTCGGCACATGGGTTCCTTACGAGGGGTAAAGAGGAATGGATGTGTGCCACAGGGTGCCATCCTGGCTTAGATAATCTACACACCACTTTGTTTCGTCAGGCAATAATTTTAGGACTTCCACAATCAGTGAAAGAAGCCATGGGAGGAAAGCCTGACCTTCCAGGTAGTGCAGCAGATGTCTGGGAGAGACATTTCTCTCACCACATCAACACATTTTAAGTTAAACAACAGGGAAAGAAAGAGGGGGTGATGACAGCGCCGGAACAGCTCCTAAAAATGCAGTTAGATGAGGCACGGAAAAAGCTTAATGATAAACAAAAGGAAGAGAAACAGATGATTCAGCAGTTTCCTCGGCAGGTGCAGCCAAATTCGTTAGGTCCACAGCAAGATTTTGTTCCTATGAACCCGTATTGGGTCAGTCCTAGGGGAGGCATGCGTGGGAGATGCGGCGGGCAGGGATAAGGCTTCGTAGGCGGGTACTTTGACCGAGATCAGTGTCACGCCTGCAAAGGGTATGGTCATTGACAAAAGGACTGTGCATATCACAACTACCCGGAGGTACCAGGCAGTGTTCCACCATCTCATGGAATTTATCACCAGAGCTGATCTCATGTGACACCGTCGAACTTGTGGGGTTCTCCGGGAGACCGGAGAGACTGCCGTTTTCTGTGCCGTTTTCGAGTGACTCGTTTTGCCGGACCGACTGTGTTGCACCCCTTTGTGATTTTACCACACTGCCCTATCAACGTGTTGGGGCAAGATCTCCTTGTGAGGAGCAGCTATTCTGTGCGGAGACAAAGGTCTTGTGGTGCAATTTCCTATTGGAATGAAACTGAACTGCTCTATTCCTCACCAAGGTGTGAAGGGACAAATGTTGATGAGTCTGACACCCTCTCCAGAACAGGGGATGTGGGCGGACATTTATTGGGGAGAACTTGAGCCTGAGACCTCACCTGCTAAGTTCTTTTGCCCCGCCAGTTGATCCCTATTTTAGCATTTAGAGAAAAGTTACAGGGAAATTTCTGGATTATTACATCACTGTGTTTGTTTGTTGGGCCTGAGGGTGTGGCTGTGCAGGTTGACTTGACTGCTGAACAAAATGAGTGGTATGAGATGGCTGAGGAAGTGTGTCCCCACGTTACCCTTGCCATCCATGCTGAACATCAGGCAAAGGACCTTGGCCCTATGATAAAAAGGTTAAAGAGAGTCATGGACTGGTGCTTTACTCAGATTCCTGGCTTGTTATATTCTCCATCAAATCAAATCAATCTTTATTTATATAACATCTGTGAGGGTGAAGTTTTGATCACCCGCGCTGTTCGTTCACTAGACTCAGAGTAACCACGCAAACAGGAGTTCCTTGCAAGGGAGAGCTGAGCAGCAGTTCAAGCTTCCTCTGTCAACTCTGTTCGTCTGCTGCTCACTCACCTCTTTTATTGGTGCAAACACAATGGGTGTCTAAACAGGATCTCGTAACTCATTGTCATCTGACATCTTCTCCCATCTTAACAAACTTCTCTAATCTTGACCAACATGATACATCTGGGTGCTGGGCTTGGTTGTAAGCAGCTTCGGCACTTTTACGAAACACTCTCATGTTCTTCTTTTCCTGTCAACGTTCCTCAAACACTCAAAATCTACATACAATAGCATTTAAAGATAATACTAATAACAACATCCATCCATCCATCCATTCTCTACCGCTTATCCGGGTCGGGTCGCGGGGGCAGCAGCCTAAGGAGAGAAGCCCAGACTTCCCTCTCCCCAGCTACTTCCTCCAGCTCATCCGGAGGGATCCCCAGGCGTTCCCAGGCCAGCCGAGAGACATAGTCTCTCCGACGTGTCCTGGGTCTCCCCGGGGGTCTCCTACCGGAGGGACATGCCCTGAACACCTCACCAGGGAGGCGTCCAGGGGGCATCCTGACTAGATGCCCAAGCCACCCCATCTGGCTCCTCTCAACGCGGAGGAGCAGCGACTCTACTCCGAGCTCCTCCCGGATGGCAGAGCTTCTCACCCTATCTCTAAGGGAGAGCCCAGCCACCCTACAGAGGAAGCTCATTTCAGCCGCTTGTACCCGTGATCTTGTTCTTTCGGTCATTACCCAAAGCTCATGACCATAGGTGAGGGTAGGAACGAAGATCGACCGGTAAATCGAGAGCTTCGCCTTTCGGCTCAGCTCTCTCTTCACCACAACGGACCGGTGCAGAGTCCGCATTACTGTGGACGCCGCACCGATCCGCCTGTCGATCTCCCGCTCCATTCTTCCCTCACTCGTGAACAAGACCCCGAGGTACTTAAACTCCTCCACTTGGGGCAGGATCTCCTCCTTTACCCGGAGAAGGCACTCCACCTTTTTCCGGTCGAGAACCATGGCCTCGGATTTGGAGGTGCTGATTCTCATCCCAGCCGCTTCACATGCGGCGGCGAACCGATCCAGTGATAGTTGGAGGTCACGGGCCGATGAAGCCAACAGGACCACATCATCCGCAAAAAGCAGAGACGCGATCCTGAGGTCACCAAACTGGATCCCCTCAACACCATGACTGCACCTAGAAATTCTGTCCATAAAAATTATGAACAGAATCGGTGACAAAGGGCAGCCCTGGCGGAGGCCAACCCTCACCGGAAACGAGTTCGACTTACTGCCAGCAATTCGGACCAAACTCTGGCACCGATCGTACAGGGAGCGGACAGCCCGTATCAGCGGGCCCGACACCCCATACTCTCGGAGGACCCCCCACAGGACCCCCCGAGGGACAAGGTCGAATGCCTTCTCCAAGTCCACAAAACACATGTGGACTGGTTGGGCAAACTCCCATGCACCCTCGAAGACCCTGCGGAGGGTGTAGAGCTGGTCCACTGTTCCACGCCCAGGACGAAAACCACATTGCTCCTCCTGAATCCGAGGTTCGACTATCCGGCGGACCCTCCTCTCCAGTACCCCTGAATAGACCTTACCAGGGAGGCTGAGGAGTGTGATCCCCCTATAGTTGGAACACACCCTCCGGTCCCCCTTCTTAAAAAGAGGGACTACCACCCCGGTCTGCCAATCCAGCGGCACTGCCCCCGATGTCCACGTGATGTTGCAGAGTCGAGTCAACCACGACAGCCCTACAACATCCAGAGCCTTAAGGGACTCTGGGCGGATCTCATCCACCCCCGGGGCCTTGCCACCGAGGAGTTTTTTAACTACCTCGGCAACTTCAGCCCCGGAGATACGAGAGCCCATCTCCAGGTCCCCAGGCCCTACTTCCTCACTGGAAGGCGTGTTGGTGGGATTGAGGAGGTCCTCGAAGTATTCCTTCCACCGATCCACAACATCCCGAGTTAAGGTCAGCAGCACACCATCACCACTATACACAGCGTTGACAGTGCACTGCTTCCCCCTCCTCAGACGCCGGATGGTGGTCCAGAACCTTTTCGAGGCCGTCCGAAAGTCGTTCTCCATGGCCTCACCGAACTCTTCCCATGCCCGAGTCTTTGCCTCGGCAACCGCCGTAGCTGCACTCCGCTTGGCACGCCGGTACCCATCTGCTGCCTCAGGGGTCCCACAGGCCAGTAAGGCCCGATACGACTCCTTCTTCAGCTTGACGGCATCCCTCACCGCTGGTGTCCACCAGCGGGTTCGGGCATTGCCGCCACGACAGGCACCAACCACCTTGCGGCCACAGCACCGGTCAGCTGCCTCAACAATGGAGGCACGGAACACGGTCCACTCGGACTCAATGTCCCCCGCCTCCCCCGGGACATGGTCAAAGCTCTCCCGGAGGCGTGAGTTGAAGCTCCTTCTGACAGGGGACTCTGCCAGGCGTTCCCAGCAGACCCTCACAACACGTTTGGGCCTGCCAGGTCTGTCTGGCATCCTTCCCCACCATCGGAGCCAACTCACCACCAGGTGGTGATCAGTTGACAGCTCCGCCCCTCTCTTCACCCGAGTGTCCAGAACATGCGGCCGCAAATCCGATGACACAACCACAAAGTCGATCATCATAACAACAATAACAATAATTCTTCTCAAACGTCTTATACAATCAAAATTGTTTCAAGGCGCTTTCCAGAATCCCAGGGCCCAACCCCTGATACGCAGCAGTGGCAAGGAAAAACTCCCCTTTAACAGGAAGAAACCTTGAGCAGGACCAGGCTCATGTAGGGGGACCCTCCTGCTGTGGCCGGCTGGGTAAAGAGAGAGGAAAGGAAAGGAAAGGAAAGGAAAGGAAAGGAAAGGAAAGGAAAGGAAAGGAAAGGAAAGGAGAGGCACAGAGCACAGAAACACACACAAAAATACACTATACAATGGGTCAGCGGGGCCGGAGGTCGTCATGCAGCTCCGAGGAGGCGATACCTGTAAATAAATAGAGAGAGGGGGTGGGGGGGGGGGGGGGGGGGGGAGCAGAAAAACTACACAGGAATCATCATAACTAGTCTGCTTGATGAGCAGGAGGAAAGGAGACGAAAGGAGAGGAGAGGAAACCATGACCCAGTGGGGTGACAGAGGCCTGTCAGGTGATCATGTTTCCGGACCCCGGCAGCCTTGGCCTATAACAGCATAGCTAAGATGTTAACCTAATGATTAGACGACCCCCTAAGTATGATAATTTGTCTATCTATGATAGTAACTGGAACTACAGAATTAACAACAATATGCTTTTTCAAAGAGGTAGGTTTTAAGTTTGATCTTAAAAGTAGCGATGGAGTCAGCCTCCCGTACCTGGACAGAGAGCTGGTTCCATAGCAGGGGGGCCTGGTAGCTAAATGCTTGGCCCCCCATTCTACTCCTAGAGACTCTGGGAACCACAAGTAGACCAGCATTCTGAGAGCGGAGCAGTCTATTGGGCTGATAAGGTATCACTAGCTCCTCCAGGTAGGATGGAGCTAGGCCTCTGAGGACCTTGTAGGTCAAAAGAAGGGTTTTAAAAATTATTCTAAATTTAACGGGCAGCCAATTAAGCGACGCCATTACAGGAGTTATGTGATCTCTTTTGTCAATACTCTGGCTGCAGCATTTTGGACTCTTCAGAAAGGAGTTACAAGATAATGCACACAACTACTAATTCAGTAATCTTACAACATCGACAAATTCAGAGGTTTCATGGGAGAGAAAAGACTGATCATCCAGACAGTGCGTTGCGCTGGGTCTGTCAACTTGTCTGTATGTGATTGTCAACTTGTCTGTGTCTGTCTGTTGTTGGATCGCAATACCTCTCGTGTGTAGCTGCTAATCCGCGTGTTCTTTGAATGAAGACTTCAAGAAGAAAAATGCCAATTTCAAAATGTATTTAGCAACAGAACCAATTCAAGATACAAATATTGCAGAGCTCCGGGCCAGTTCATAACCCTACAATAACAGAGTCCATTGCCAGGGAATGAAGTTTGACAACCTAACTATCCCTTGGCCCAGTCTTTTATAGAAACACAAATGCAAATTGTCAATGGTCATACAGTCCAATCCAGTTCCCCTGCTTGGATGACCTCGTCCTCTTCTTACAGTCTCCTTTGGTGTTGATACAGTCCTTCTTCTCCATTATCTTCCCAGGTGGCCAGATCAAAGTTCCCATTCTTCATGCAAATAAGCTCATCAACCCCACCCTGATGTCCCGTTTATAATGGGTGTTTAACACCCCCTGCCTGACCGGCTCCTGAGATTACAATGGAACAACAAACAACAATCCTGTGAAAGGAATGTCTCTAAACTTTGTTACATTTGCTAATGGGTCTACCATGCCTAACTTCTAAGAGAAGACAGGAACATATGGTAGAACACATAACAACAAGATAAAGACAATTCTCTTCACTGTCAACTTGTCTGTGTGTGTGTCTGTCAACTGTTTGATGTTCAAATGCTGCAATGTCTTGAATCCAGCCACCCTCCTCCCCATCCCAGAGGAGGGCAGTCCTCTTGATTGCGTGACGGAACTCTCTGTGTCTTGTTCCCCACGTCCTGACCTCATGGATCAACCTCTTATCAATCCTGATCTTGTTCTCTTTGTCGATGGGTCAGCATCCCGGGATCCGGACACAGGCCGTTGCAAAGCCGGTTACGCAGTCTGTGACTCCCGCGGCACTGTTGAATCTGCATCATTATCATCCAACTACTCAGCCCAAGCCGCTGAATTGGTGGCCCTTACCAGAGCTTGCCACCTCGCAGCCAACCAGTCAGTTACCATCTTCACTGATTCTAGGTAGGCCTTTGGTGTAGTTCATGACTTTGGAGCATTGTGGAAGCACAGGGGCTTCCTCAAGTCTGACGGCACTGATCTTGAATCATCGGCTGGTGGCGGCTCTTTTGGAGGCTGTCCTTCTCCCCTCACAGGTCGCAATCTGTAAATGCACCGCTCAGACTAATCTCTCTGACCCTATATCTGCAGGTAACGCTTGTGCAGATGAAGCAGCAAAAACAGCTGCTGCCCTGCCAGGCACACCGTCCACTCTCTGTGCGAAATCGGGGCACGAGTGAAAGCAGCACTGCCATCTCAGTGGACCAACAGCTCCATCCGTTACATCCAGGGGACTACGTGGTGATCAAGGACTTCCGCAGGACCGGGTGGAACCAGAAAAGGTGGCAAGGTCCATTCCAAGTCCTGCTGGTGACTCAGACCGCGGTGAAAGTAGCCGAGAGAGCAACGTGGATCCTTGCGTCCCACTGCAAGAAGGTGCCAGAACCGAAGGAGCCGGTCAGTAGGGAGTGAAACTAGCGTCCCTGCTGCTCAAAGTGGCGTGCCAAGCCACCAACGAAAGAACAAGATGAGCCTCCAAGGAAAGCCTTTGCATCCCAGGCGAAGGACCGACCTGCTCCTGAGGAAATTCCTGTGTGTCCTGGGTGTGATATCAATTGCAGCAGTACTACTCATCTTCTCCCTAGCACCACACAAGAAACCGGACTTTACAATTCATCTGAATGTGAACTGGAAGAGGGTTATAAAGATGGACTAAGTTGCTGATGTATTTCAAGTTTACTGCCAAAATCAGGTTGATCCAAGTAGGATCAAAAGGGGGGAATTGAAATGGAATTTGATTGTGAAATGTAAATTGTATATGAAAGGAGGAAATTGAAATGGCATTTTATTGTGAAATGTAAATTGAGTGCAAAAGGAAGGGTTGAAATGGAAATTTAGGAAGGGTGTGGTGGAGACTGGGAGAGCAGATGAGTCCGTTTGGTTCCTCATTCATTTACAAGGAAACAAAGGTTCAAAGAAGACCAGCGTCAAACGACTGAGGGGGGGAACATTCTCAGTCATTCAACTTCTTGCGCCAGCCGGAACACATGCTGTGAAGGCACCAAACTCCTGCGGTGCATGCAGCGCGCACCTACTGTGTTGACGTCCTGTGTATGCAGCACACACATGCTGTGAAGACTTCCTGTGTCTGCGCCACAGAGGCGGGCCTTCGACTATATAAGATCAGAACTGTGTACATTTAGTAGAGATCTCTCAGCATGCTTCCATGTGTGTATCCTGACTAACTGACTGGATTAAAACCATCTCCTACTCAGTAACTTAGATTCATTGTTTACTTCTCAAAACGGCAAAAAATTCCGCGACAGTGTATCACCAGTTTATAAATCTTTGATTCATGAACATCCTAAGCCAGAGACTGTAAAGGAAATGTTGTAATTTCTGGGTCTTGCGGGCTATCGTAGACAGTTTATTCCTACATATTCAGAAAAGACTATGCCCCTACAAGCAATGGTGAATGAACAGGTAATGCGTAATTTGACAGCTCGGTTAACGTGGACAACTGAGGGAGAGAAAGCATTCATTGCTCTTAAACAAGCACTCACCACAGCTGCACATTTGGCAGTTCCAGATTATAAAGATCCTTTCTTTTTGGATGTTTCTGAAGGAGAACATACAGTAAATAGTGTTCTCTTTCAGAAAAGAGTGGGTGAAAGGAAAGTATTAATGTAGGCAAGTATAATACTGGATCCCATTGAAAACAGGCAGCCACCATGTGTAAGGTATGTAGCAGGGGTTGCAAAAATTTTACAAAAAACAGCACATTTAGTGATGGGTCATGCTCTGATAGTTTTTTTTAACACATAGTGTGGTATCACTGGTCAGCTCAGCAGCATTCACCATGACCTCACTTAGACAGACCAGGATGGACAAGATTTTAACTGCACCACACATAACATGAAGGGATAAATATGGCAGATGGTATGTGGTTCACCCTCTCCCATACCGAGAGGGTGAACCACACAGATGTGAGGAGAAAGTGAAGAAAGATGAAAAAATCAGAGTAAATCTCAAGGCAGAGCCGTTAAAGGATCCAGATGAAATACTATTCACAGATGGCTGTTGTTTCAGACACCTCCAGAGGGGCTGAAAGCTGTCTATTGTTGGATCGCAGTACCTCTCGTGTGTCACTGCCAATCCGCGTGTTCTTTAAATGAAGACTTCAAGTAAACAAATGTCAATTTCAAAATGTATTTAGCAAACAGATGTATTTAGCAAACAGATGTATTTAGCAAACAGAATCAATTCAAGATACAAATATTACAGAGCTCTGGGCCAGTTCATAACCCTAGCAACAACAAGTCAATTGTCAGGGCATGAAGTCTGACGACCTAACTATCCCTTGACCCAGTCTTTTATAGAAAGATATATGTAAATTATTGATGCTAATTCAGTCCAATCCAGTCCTTCTTCTTGGATGACCCCATCTTCTTCTTCCAGCCTCCTTTGGTGTTGGTGTGGTCCTTCTTCTCCATTATCTTCTCCAGATAGCCAGGTCCGAGGTCATATTCCTGCCAAGGAACTTATCAACACCAGTAAACTACGTTGTCATGTTTTACGATGGGGGTCTACCATTTCCTGTCTGCCTGGCTCCAACTGTCTGAACAGTATTCAGGTCAAGGAAGGGTCAACTGACTTGCTTATGTGTATTCCTACTAAAGAGTATATAGTATTCCTAACTTCTAAACTAACTTTAACATAAAACAAAACATATAGTATAACACATGCTAATAAGATAAAAGATGCTAACAAGATAAAATAATTCTCTTCACTATGCAATAGTTAGAAAGTCAGGAGAATGTTTTGAGGAAGTGGAAACAGGAAAGATTACAGGTAAATAGTCAGCACAACTTGCAGAATTGAAGGCAGTTGTTAGAGCATTAGAAATATAAAAGGGGAAGGAAGTGACCATTTATACAGATTCAGCATATGTAGTGGGAGCTATCCAGTTAGAACTTTGTCAATGGTTGAGGGCAGGTTTTTACACAGCATCAGGCTCTCCTATAAAACATGAGGCAGAGATGAGGCAATTGGCACAGGCACTAATGGAACCAGCAGAGGTTGCACTCGTAAAATGCAAAGGTCACAGCAAGGAGAACTCTTTAGAGGGAAAAGGTAATGTGGCTGCAGCTCAGCAAAGAAGACTGCAGGATATAAACCAATTTACAATTTGTTGTTGGCAGAGAAGACAGTTCTTGAAATCCTTCCAAGATACGATAGGGAAAGACTTAGTTGTGATCAAGAAGCTTCTCCACATGAAAAAAGAGTTTGGAAGGAAAGGGGGGCTGTGAAAGTTGAAGGAAAAGGCCCAGACGGAAGACCTGTCCTCCCTCCCGGTCTGGTAGATGCCGTTCTGGAAGAGGCCCATTGTAGAAAATTATAAGTTGAAGGAAAAGGCCCAGACGGAAGACCTGTCCTCCCTCCCGGTCTAGTAGATGCCGTTCTGGAAGAGGCCCATTGTAGAAAATTATATCAGAGAATGTTCAATATGCACACACTTTAATAATATTATAGGATAAATCACTATAATCTTAGCCCTGCTGAGGTTGACTCTATTGCTGAAGGTGCAGCAACCTCACTGAGAATCACACTTGATTCTGTTGCCCCCCTGAAAAAGAAAATAGTAAATCAGAGGAGGTGTGCCCCCTGGTATAATTCACATATCAGGACCCTCAAGCAGAAAGTGTGAAGACTGGAAAGGAAGTGGCATTCTTGTAAAATAGACAGCTATCATGTAGCCTGGAAAGACTGTCTATTAGGTTACAAAAAGGCCCTTCGCAAGGCTAGAACAGCTTATTTTTCTTCTTTGATTGAGGAAAATAAGAGCAACCCCAGGTTTCTTTTCAGCACTGTGGCCAAATTAACTAAGAGTCACAGTGTTTTAGATCCACGTATCCCTTCTTCCCTTCGTGGTGAAGACTTCATGAGCTTCTTCACTGAAAGTTCTAGCTATCAGAGAGAAAGCTAACCAGGCTATCCCAACAACTGGACCATCACCAGATGTGCCGACTGTGGGAACATACAGGTTCTCCAACGAGCCCTTAAACTCCTTCAGCCCTATATATTTTCTGAGGCGTCATCACTAATTCAGAAATCCAAGACCACCACGTGTCTTTTAGATCCCATCCCAACACACCTGTTGAAGGATGTTCTACCACTGATAGGCAGTTCTATCCTGGACCAGATCAATGGTTCTTTAGTGTCAGGTTATGTACCCCGGTCCTACAAGGTGGCAGTGATTAAGCCGTTGCTTAAAATACATCACTGGATCCTGATGTCTTAGCAAATTATAGGCCAATATCCAACCTTCCTTTTATCTCAAAAGTTCTAGAGAAGGTGGTGGTGACTCAGTTACTGGAGCACCTGCAGAGGAACAGCCTGTTTGAGATGTTTCAGTCAGGCTTTAGAGCTCATCACAGCACAGAAACAGCACTTAAAGTCACTAATGATCTTCTCATAGCTTCAGATCATGGACTGGTCTCTATGCTGGTTCTGCTGGACCTCAGTGCTGTTTTTGATACAGTTGATCACAGCATTCTGTTACATAGACTGGAACATGTGATTGGGATTAAAGGGACAGCACTAGACTGGTTTAGATCATACTTATCTGATAGATACCAGTTTGCCTATGTCCATGGTGTTCCCTCCTCATACAGTAGGGTTAGCCATGGAGTTCCTCAAGGTTCTGTACTCGGACCAATCCTCTTCACATTGTACATGCTTCCCTTAGGGAACATTATTCGGCAGCATGGGATACATTTTCATTGTTATGCTGATGACACTCAGCTCTATTTATCCATGAAACCCGAGGAGACAGAGAAGTTAGTGAAGCTCCAGACCTGTCTTAAAGACATAAAGTCCTGGATGTCTTCAAATTTCCTCCTCCTTAACCCAGGAAAAACTGAGGTCATGGTGTTTGGTCCTGAACCTCTCTGGGATAGATTAGATCACATGATCACTCTAGATGGTATCTCATTAACATCTAGTCTCTCTGTGAGGAATCTAGGAGTAACTTTTGATCAAAATCTCTCCTTCAACTCACACATTTAATTAGTCTCTAGAAGTGCCTTTTTTCACTTGAGGAACATCACAAAGATCAGGAAGCTGCTGACGCGGCATGATGCTGAAAAGTTAGTCCATGCATTTGTTACTTCCAGGCTGGACTACTGTAACTCTTTATTATCAGGGTGTCCAAACAACTCTTTAAGAAGCCTCCAGTTGATCCAAAATGCTGCAACCAGAGTTCTGACAGGTATTGACAAAAGAGATCACATAACTCCTGTCCTGGCGTCGCTTCATTGGCTGCCCGTTAAATTTAGAATAATTTTTAAAACCCTTCTTTTGACCTACAAGGTCCTCAGAGGCCTAGCTCCATCCTACCTGGAGGAGCTAGTGATACCTTATCAACCCAATAGACCGCTCCGCTCTCAGAATGCTGGTCTACTTGTGGTTCCCAGAGTTTCTAGGAGTAGAATGGGGGACCGAGCATTTAGCTACCAGGCCCCCCTGCTATGGAACCAGCTCCCTGTCCAGGTACGGGAGGCTGACTCCATCGCTACTTTTAAGATCAGACTCAAAACCTACCTCTTTGAAAAAGCTTATTGTTACTAATTCAGTAGTTCCAGTTACTATCATGGACAGACAAATTATCATACTTAGGGGGTCGTCTAATTGTTAGGTCACATCTTAGTTATGCTGTTATAGGCCAAGGCTGCCGGGGTCCGGAAACATGATCACCTGACAGGCCTCTGTCACTCCACTGGGTCATGGTTTCCTCTCCTCTCCTCTCCTTTCCTTTCCTCTCCTCATCAAGCAGACTAGTTATGCTGATTCTTGTGTAGTTTTTCTGCTTCCCCCCCGCCCCCCCCTCTATTTATTTACAGGTATCGCCGCCCTTGGAGCTGCATAATGACCTCCGGCCCCGCTGAAGTGATTGTACATCATATTTTGTATGTGTATTTCTGTGCTCTGTGCCTCTCCTCTCCCTCTCCTCTCCCCCTCCTCCTTTTCCTCTCCCTCTCCTCTCCTTTCCTCTCCTCTTTCCCCTCCTCCTCCTTCTCCTCTACCTCCCCTTCACTCTACTTCTCCTCTCCTCTACCCCTCTCCTCTCCTCTCCTACCTATCCTATCCTCTACCTGTCCTCCCCCTTCTCCTCTCTCTTTACCCAGCCGGCCATCAGCAGGAGGGTCCCCCTACATGAGCCTGGTCCTGCTCAAGGTTTCTTCCTGTTAAAGGGGAGTTTTTCCTTGCCACTGTTGCTTGTCTGGGGTCAGGCCCTGGGATTCTGGAAAGCGCCTTGAAACAATTTTGATTGTATAAGACGCTATATAAATAAAGATTGATTGATTGATTGATTGATTGATTGAATAGCCTTGATGTCAGTAAGAAACTCTTTTAGCTCCCGAACAGGATTCACCCCCTTTGAGCTCAAGCGGAGTGTATCCTTTCCAGGACCAGGAGCAGAAAACCCATTGGCCAGCCCGGCACCTTTTCTGAAATATAAACCTTATTTTGATCAAATAAAAGCAACTCTCTCAGTTTTCTCCCAACAGGCATCCTCTGCAACTACATCCAGTGAGGATCCAGGAATTCCACACACAGCTGAGTGGGTCCTCCTGAGAGTCATCAGACGAAAGTGGTTGGAGTCCAGGTGGACTGGTCCCTTTGAAGTTGCAGAGCGGACCTCACATGCTGTCTGCCTGAAAGGAAAATGTGACACCTAATATCACTGGAATCAGTGTATCCCAGCAGATAATCCACAGAGAATGCTTGGACAGATCCGGGAACATCTAAAGGAGACGGCACAATGATTAAAGTTCTATTTTTGTGTGCGTTGTGGGGTGGACTCCGCTGACCCACTCAACCCGACTCTACCAGCATCTTATTTTAATTAATATAATGTATTTCTATGTTCTATCTATTCTCTACTCTACCTGTCCTCCCCCTTCTCCTCTCTCTCTCTACCCAGCTGGCCATCAGCGGGAGGGTCCCCATATATGAGCCTGATCCTGCTCAACGTGTCTTCCTGTTAAAGGGGAGTTTTTCCTCGCCACTGTTGCTTGTTGGGTATCAGGCCCTGGGATACTGTAAAGTGCAATATAAATAAAGTCTGATTGATTGATTGATTGAATCATGATTTGCGCTTTGGGTGTGATGAGAATTGTCTTTATCTTGTTGTATGTGTTTTACCATATGTTCCTGTCTTCTCTTAGAAGTTAGGCATGGTAGACCCATTAGCAAATGTAACAAAGTTTACAGACATTCCTTTCACAGGATTGTTGTTTGTTGTTCCATTGTAATCTCAGGAGCCAGTCAGGCAGGGGGTGTTAAACACCCATTATAAACAGGACATCAGGGTGGGGTTGATGATCTTATTTGCATGAAGAATGGGAACTTTGATCTGGCCACCTGGGAAGATAATGGAGAAGAAGGACTGTATCAACACCAAAGGAGGCTGGAAGAAGAGGACGAGGTCATCCCAGCAGAGGAACTGGATTGGATTGTATGAATATTGAGAATTTGCATGAGTGTTTCTATAAAAGACTGGGGATAGTTAGGTTGTCAGACTTCATGCCCTGGCAATGGACTCTGTTATTGTAGGGTTATGAACTGGCCCGGAGCTCTGTAATATTTGTATCTCGAATTGGTTCTATTGTTAAATACATTTTGAAATTGGCATTTTTCTTCTTTAAGTCTTAATTCAAAGAACACGCGGATTAGCAGCTACATACGAGAGGTATTGCGATCCAACAGGTGTGAACAGTTGTCCTGGATAATGAGTTTCACTTTGTGTGCGAGAGGTTGGCTGGGCTTATGATTCTCGCTTCTGGGTGCAAGTGGTCCCAGGACATTGTTCTGTGGTTGTGTGAGTTGTACTGGGTTTGCTCATTTTTGGATATTGAGCATATAGTGCTTGCAACACATTGATCATAATTTTTTTTGGCTGGTCCAGTTGGGATTATCTAAAATTGTCAGAATGTTTTTTTTCTCTCACCATAGTAAATTCAGGGTGGCACCGAAGAAATGTTGGAGCCTTCCACGTGTGGAGCTCAGCACAAGGGTCAGTGGCACTTAGTAGGCCAAGCTCTGGTCAGACTCCACCATGGTACTCCTATGGATAAGTTTGTAGTCATTCCACTACAAGGTTTATGTTGGCACGCACGTGGGCAGATTGGAGATACGTGGACTTGACAACCCAACAGCTGACATAACATGAGGTGTGAGCCTTAGGACCCTTTGTTGATCTTTTATTTAACTCATGGTTAGTGGTTTGGTGAAGTGTTTACTCATTCCAAATGACCTGACCAAATTTCACATACCCCAGTTCATAATACATATAGGGCATTGCCCCCTTTAAATATATTTTTTGGTCATAGATTTGCATAGAAATGGCTTTCTTCTGGCAACTTGACCACGTAGCCCTCATAAGTGCCTCCTTATTGTGCATCTTGAAACAGTTTTCTTGTGCTACCTGATGGAAAAAGTCCTCCATCACATTTTAATTAGACTTTGAAAACTTGATTGGCACTCTCAATTCCTTGGATATCTTTTTATTGGTTTGCCTTCTCGGCGCACCCGATTCATCCTCGACGACGGCCTCCCTCTATCCTACGAGCTCAGGCACAAAAAGTGAACTCATTTAGGAACCGTAGGTCACACAGTCATGAACCAAACACCGAAATGTGCACGGCTGCATGGCAGATTTGGGAAATCAAGACTGTAACTGCAACGGTGCTCAAATAATCCCCAAAAAACCTCCACTTTATCCAATCTGTCACCTAACAGGAAGTGGCTTTTTTAGAATAATAAGTAATTGATTGTGCCTCCCTAAGGAACACCCTTTGTTATCCTCCTTTTTTTTCCCCATCAAAAAGTTTGGCAAGTATCTCCTCCTAGACCAGGGGTCGGAAGCCGTGGCTCTTTAGCACCACCCTAGTGGCTCCCTGGAGCTTTTTCAAAAAAATTAAAATGGAAAAAAGATAGTATGAATAGATTTTTTGTTTTAATATAATTTCTGTAGTAGGAAAAACATGACATTCTTAAAGTTTTCCAGTGATGTAAAAATGTGTTTAAATATTTAATTTCTCATTATAATGGAAGTTAAACTTTAAGCACCATCGTACAGCAGAGTAGTCACATGGTGCGTCATCCAGGATGCGCTGCGGGGGAAAATTACATTTAATCATAAATGGTCAATATGTATTCGTAACCTACTTATCATTTTGAAAATAGGCTAATTGTTAGGGATGGTTGTCCCAGGATCCGAAAGCAGGCAACATGCAGTGGGGAATAGTGTCTGAAAAGTGTCTTTATTTGAATATACAAAGTGAACAAGGCTCTTGGGTTGTCCAGCAAATCTCTTGCTCGGTCCTCCAGGACGCACCGAGAGCTCCAGCGCAGATCTAGTGCGGGCGAATGGTTCGGCACGCGGTTCGCGTCCGGAGGCAGGCGTGGAGACCTCAACTGAGTCACAGACAAAGTTAGTCTGGGAATCTCTTTTAAACTTATTAAGCAACAGAAGTCAGGGTACCGTGACGAGAACGAAACAATCCAACGCTGGCAGACGGGCACCCTGTCCCTAAATGGAAACGGTTGATGGAAGATTGTCGGCAGGTTCGTCCACCTGCAGTGCCATCTGTGGATGATGATCTGTTCCTTCACGCCCCCTGCAGGAAGAAACAAGCAACAACCGACCCAGAACCTTGGAACACAACACTAATGTAGCTAATATAGACACTTACATGTGTTGTCTTCATAATAAGCTTATATAAGGCTTTTAATTTTTTGCGGCTCCAGACAGATTTGGTTTTTTTGGTCCAATATGGCTCAACATTTTGGATTGCCCACCTCTGTCCTAGATGCTGTGGCATAGAGATACCAAACTTTCCCAGAACCTGGCTCAATTATGGGAATTGGTGACTTTTCTCTTAATTAGTCCTGGCGGAAGGGACAAGGGGCTGCTCACTGGCATTGTGTGGACACTGAGGCTGCACAACATGCACTTAGCAGACATGTACAGGCATGGTGGGAGGGCAAGAGGCAGGGACGGGCCAGAGCGCGAGGTACACCCTCACAATTTCTGCAGAACTTTCTAGTATCCCTTTACTGTTTTATACAGTTCAATTACCCTTTTTTGCAGATCTTTTGACAGATGTTTTGCTCCCCCCTGATTCAGAATCCAGAAACATCAGTGCTGCACCGGATGAAAGAGGATCTGTCAGGAACTCACAGCAACACACAAAACACACACACATTGAATGCAAGAAAACAGATCACAGGTTAAGATGTGTGCATGTTATCAGTCCAAAATACCCACAGTAGGTAAACTTTTGATCAGCGTCATTTGGGTAGTTTCTGTTGTTATGATTTAAAAGGAGTGACCACAGGTATTTGACAATAAATGGCTTCCTCCACTACTTTGTGTGGAGAAAAAAGGTTTTGTGTTATTATTCATAGTCTCTGACAAATGGCCAAAAAGAAAAATCACAAATCACAAATTCTGCCAGGGTATGTAAATTTATGAGCACAGTTTTACTTTCTCACCAAATGTATCAATACAAATACCTACAATATATTCATAATTTCTTGATTATGTAAGTAATTAACTGCCATAATAACTCCTTCAAAAAGTAACTAAAGTTAAATGATAGATATGTTTTTATATAGACTGCTCTTGATCTCCATTTCTGGTTATCAATGCTGTGACAGCTCCTAGCCCTCCGAATCCTAGGAACCGGACCTAAACAGGAAACAGGTCCAGGGAGTGACTGTTACCCATGATTGTTTCCACCCGGAGTAAGCTGCCATTCACTCTCATGTCCTGATTACCTGATTGGGCTGATTTGGGGTTTGGTTAGCATACATTTTGCGTGCCTATACTAACACCCATCCATACACTACACACATTAGTGACAAATTGATTACATAATTAACTCACTATCTTTGTTCTTTGCCCATCACTATACATTTAATATACACATCATGTGTGGGTTCCAAAATTTATCTTATTTCTCAATTTCTCCTCTAAGCTAGGCTGTGACAATGGCTATATACTGCAACCGAGGCGGTGTTTTGATTAAGCCTGCATTAATGATGGTGTGGATATATTTGTGACGGGTGTGATTAGGACCCAAAAGCAGCACTCTGGAAACCTGGACCGTGGTAATGACTTTTAGTAACACACGGGCAAACAGGAACTCAGGCAGACAAGGAAACACAGGAATAGTCCGTTCTTCAGGCTCAGGGCCCGCACAAAGTCTATGGGTTGCAGGCTCGGGGAGTGGGTCGAGCAGAGCCGGAATGCGGAACCAAGGGGGAAGGTCGTAAATCCTCGGAACCATGCAGTTCTGCTGACAGCGGGCAGTAGTGACAGAAAGGGGTTTACAGGAGATGAGGCTGACGATGTAGCGGAGCAGACTGGGGACAAGCAGCGAAGTCGGGGCCAGGCGGAGAAGTCAAAACCAGGTGAGCAGATAGGAACCAGAAACGCTGAGGCAGAAGTCGTAGTCAGGGGCAAAAAGCAGGTAGGTTGTCCGGGGAACAGGCGAGGCAGGCAGAACAAAGACAGGCAGGGTCGGTAACGGGTAATCCAGCAGGGAAACCACGCTGGAAAGTCTTGCATCAAGGCAGAAGAACAATCTGGCAAAGACTGAGAGTGCGGGGGAGGCTTATAAGCAGGGCTGATTGGGAATAAGCTGCAGCTGTGATTGCAGGTGAGTGGAGTTGAGCTGACGGGGTGGGAGTGGCTGGCAGGTAGAGTGGAGCAGAGGCAGGGAGAGTGGAAAATTACTGGGACAGAGGGACAGGAGGAAACTGGGGAAATGGGGAGTTTCTGCTTGAAATTCTTTGCAAGGTGCTAGAATTGCTTCTCAGAGCTTCTCTTTGGATGTGAACTGCCTCCTGCCCTCACACATCTTTTGCTTGAGGATGCTCCAAAGGTTCTCAATAGGGTTGATGTCAGAGGAAGATGGGGGCCACACCATGAGTTTTTCATATTTTATGCCCATAGCAGCCAATGATGCAGAACTATTCCTTGCAGTGTGAGATGGTGCATTGTCATTGATGAACATCCTACGAGTCAGAAACTCCACATCCTTTGCAGAGGTCATTTTCACACCTTCAGGGACCCTAAAGGGGCCAGCAAGCTCTCTCCCCATGATTCCGACCCAAAACATGACTCCGCGGCAGCCTTGTTGGAACATGGTGTATCCCTATTACTGCCCCTATTACTGCCCCTATCTTGAACAACAGTTCCCTCCATCTTAAAATCATGCTTGTAAACCAGTCTAATGGGGGACTGCCGTCGTCAATCATTGCCTTCTGTAATTTAGTCAAATTCTTCAGTTTGCTATCTATCAAGTGGCCATCTGCATCATTTTCTGGGACAAATGTGCAACAATAATCTCCTACCATTGCGCAAACCCCTCCTCTAGGTGTTGTCAATAGATATAAGGCATCCTATTCTGCATAGTCTCAGCACAGTCAGTTCTTCTTTAACTCCTGTAAGAGCAACCTTTGTCAAATTAGTAAACACTTTCAGTCTATAATCAACCGTTTCTAATCTTAAAATGTTCTTTGCCACACCTACCCAAGCAAACAGACTGAGAGCAACCTTTTCTCCCTCTGTCCAGTGTTTAAACTCTTGCAGTATATCTGTGCCCCACACTGAGTCATGTGGTTTGAAATCTATATTCAAATCTCTCCTGGAATGCAACTGTGGTGCGGTTCTAGCATTAGCAGCATAAATTATGATTGTGTGATCATTGAGGTGGACTGGAGCGCACAGTCCTGACCAGTTTGCTGGAAGGTGAGCATACGCGTTGTGTCCACAAAGCCACCAACCGTTGTTGATCAAATACGTGCCATTCTGTCCTGGTGCACCTTGTGAATAAGTGCAAGTGCAATTATAGCCACTTGGGCACAATTGTGTAGTCTTATTAAACTTATAGAATAATATTTTGTCATTACAGGCATAAGAATTGTTGTTGGTTCGATTTAGGCAGGATGGTAGGTAAGTCTGCGTCATATTTTGTTTCAAAGTTTGCCAATCTCTCACTTCCTCACAGGGTGTATAGATGATCCTGCAAGTGTCAGCATGTAGAGATCCTAGTTGTGTCTGACCTTCTTGCGCATAACAGTATGTGTGATTACCCATAACCTGCACGGGGATTTTGTATTTTTCAATCTTTCCCGCCATTTCTCTCAGGGGTTCTTTAGTGCAATTTTTACGCATGTACAGTGTTCCATTGATTAATCGAATCACATGCACTCCCCTTTTGCCCACTCCTATGTGAACAAAACAACGCCCTTCCGAGTCCTTCATTGGTTTGGCGGTTACCCATGGGGTGTGTACAGAGACCGGTAGCATTGAGCAAACATAGCAATTTGAATGGTTTTGGGTGCGCGCTATGAAGTTAGCATAGCACCACCAAATGTTTAAACTGTAAGTATGTGGTGATTCTCTACTTAGATGTAACCATGAAAGTTCTAAGTAGTTGAGTATAGTACGTTTTGTACGTGCATGTTGGCTGTTCACTCTAAAGTAATATTCTGTCCCTGATTACCTCCCTCCTGTTGGAAGTTCCAAAGGCCGAAACTCACAAGTCCCGCCGCCACAGCACTCACGACAACCGGGAAGAACTTCATTTCTTTTCTCCTCTTCTCAGGTTCTGACAGGGTTCAGCCGTTGCTGGACCTATACAGGCCATCAGCCGTTTACAGACAAACCGTCACTGCTCCGTGTTTTCACCTGGAAGTGTCAATTGTTTCTTACAGTGGGAAAGATGTACCCACGACGGCCGTTCCGCTATCCGCACCGCTGTAGGTGTCTTCAGCAGGATCTGGAACGGACCTTCCCAGCGTGGGTCACTCCACTTGGCTCTTCGAATGCGCTTCACCCACACATACGTAATCTCCCACATCAACGCTGTTATCTTCTTCCTGGGGAGGCAAAGGCATAGCTGGCAGATTATTCATTCTTTGAACACCTTTTTGAACATCAAGCTACTGGCCCTGATGGCATCAACTCCAGACTACTCAAGGACTGTGCAGATCAGCTCTGTGGAGTACTCCTGCACATCTTCAACCTGAGCCTCAGTCTGGAGAGAGTTCCACTACTGTGGAAAACATCATGTGTGGTTCCGGTTCCTAAGACTGCGCACACCAGGGAGCCCAACTACTTCAGGCCAGTGGCTTTAGCCTCTCACCTGATGAAGACCATGAAGAGGATCATTCTCACCCACCACCGACAGCTGGTGGACAGCAAGATGGACTATCTAAAGTTTGCATATCGACCGGGCATTGGTGTGGATGATGCTGTCATCTACCTGCTGCACCGGTCACTCTCACACCTAGAGGGCACCGGGAGCACTGTGAGAGTCATGTTCTTTGACTTCTCCAGTGCCTTCAACACAATCCAGCCATCATTGCTGAGAGGGATGATGGAGGGAGCCGGAGTCGACTGTCACCTAGCTGCCTGGACCACCGACTACCTCAACAACAGACTACAGTACGTGAGGCTCCGTGACTTTGAGTCCGACGTGGTTGTCTGCAGCACGGGGGCAACGCAGGGTACAGTTCTCTCTGCCTTCCTCTTCACTCTCTACACATCGGACTTCAGCCACAACTCGGACAGCTGCAGTTCTCTGATGATACAGCCATCGTGGGACATGTGTCTGAGGGGAACGAACTGAAGTACAGGGAGGTCATCACCAACTTTGTCGCCTGCTCCATTCACTATCTTAGCACTGTGTTTTTTCCATTGCTGTTTTTCTGTCTTGCTGCTGTGTGTTTGCATGTCCCTCAGAAATTGTTACGATTCAGTTTGGAATTCCGCTATTAATAGAAATATTTGTCTGTCTGCAGCTTCCTTTGCGGTTTCATCCACAAAGTTGTTGTGCTATCGTCCCCTTTTTTGTGTGCAGCACACTTACATACTGCGACAGCTGTTGGTAACAGAATTGCAGACAGGAGCCTGTTAAGCAAGTCTCCATGTGTAATTTTCTTTCCTGTACTTGTTACCATGCCTCTATTTTTCTACTGATTTGCAAATATGAATAATGTAGAGTGCTATATGTATAAATGGTTACCTTTTTCCCTTTCATCAATTCACAGGCTCTGATTAAAAAAACCATCACTGGATCCTGATGTATTAGCAAATTATAGGCCAACATCCAACCTTCCTTTTATCTCTAAATTTCTTGAGAAGGTGGTGGTGACTCAGTTACTGGAGCACCTGCAGAGAAACAGCCTGTTTGAGATGTTTCAGTCAGGCTTTAGAGCTCATCACAGCACAGAAACGGCACTTCTTAAAGTTGCTAATGATCTTCTCATAGCTTCAGATCATGGACTGGTCTCTATGCTGGTTCTGCTGGATCTCAGTGCTGCTTTTGATACAGTTTATCACAGCATCCTGTTACATTCAGATTCAGATCCTTTATTGTCCCACACGGGGAAATTTACAGTGCAACAACAGCAACAAGAGCACTCAGAGAAAAATAAGATAGAATCAAATAGAAATCAAATGGAATATACAAATGGAATATACAAAGAGGGTGCATATTTACAATAATCCAGATAAATGGATACTCGGCCTCTGTGTACCTGTACATAGTACAGAGGGTGAATACAATTACATATCAGAATATATAATATTCAGATTGTGTTAGCGGTTGTTATGTTTATTGTGCAGTCTGACAGCAGCTGGCAGGAAAGATCTGCGATACCTCTCCTTCACACAGCGAGGGTGGAGCAGCCGCTCACTGAAGGAGCTGCCCAGTGCTGTCAGGGTGTCCTGTAGGGGGTGGGACGTGTTGTTCAACATGGATGACAGCTTAGCCATCATCCTCCCGTTTCCCACCACCTCCACCGAGTCCAGGGGATATCCCAGGACAGAGCTGGCCCTCCTTACCAGTCTGTCCATCCTCTTCCTGTCCCTGTCTGTGATGCTACTGGACCAGCAGACTATCCCGTAGAAGATGGCTGATCCCACCACAGAGTCATAGAAAGTCCTCAGGAGGGGTCCCTGCACTCCAAAAGACCTCAGCCTCCTGAGCAGGAACAGTCTGCTCTTGCCCTTCTTGACCAGGGCGTCTGTGTTGTGTGTCCAGTCCAGGTTATTGTTTAGGTGAACACCCAGGTACTTGTAGGACTCCACCACGTCAACATCCGTTCCCAGGATGTTCACTGGTGCAGGCGGGGGGTTGTTACGCCTGCGGAAATCCACCACCAGCTCCTTGGTTTTGCCAGCGTTGATCTGGAGGTTGTTGACAGCAGCAGAGTCGTCAGAGAACTTCTGGAGGTGACATGAAGATGTGCTGTATGAGAAGTCCGCGGTGTAGAGGGTGAACAGGAAAGGAGCCAGAACTGTTCCCTGCGGGACACCGGTGCTGCAGAGAAGCCGATCTGACTGGGAGCCCTTCACCTTCACAAACTGTGGTCTTTGTGTGAGGTAGTCCAGAATCCATGTTGTGAGGTGGTGATCCACCCCAGCTACCTCCAGTTTGTCCCCCAGCAGCCTGGGCTGGATGGTGTTGAATGCACTGGAGAAATCAAAAAACATGATCCTCACAGTGCTTCCAGCCTTCTCCAAGTGAGTGAGGGAGGTGTGGAGGAGGTAGATGACGGCATCGTCCACCCCGATGCTCGGCTGGTAGGCGAACTGCAACGGGTCCATGAAGGAGCTCACCAGTGGGCGCAGGTGATCGAGGATGAGTCTCTCCAGCGTCTTCATCAGATGAGACGTCAGAGCCACCGGCCTATAGCTGTTGAGCTCCTTGGGGTGCGGTGTCTTCGGCACTGGGACGATGCAGGACGTCTTCGACAGCTGTGGCACTCTCCCCAGCCTCAGGCTCAGGTTGAACGTGTGACTGAAGATCCCACACAGCTGGTCTGCGCAGGACTTCAGGAGCCTGGAGCTGATGCCATCCGGACCCGTCGCTTTCCTGGCCCTGTTCTTCTTCAGGGCCTTCCTCACCTGGTGTGGTGTGAGGGACAGGCTGGAGCAGGGAGGTGTTGGTGGGGGGGATGGGCGTGGGCCAGGGTGTGAAGTGTCGGGAATGTGTGAGCTGAAGTTCATGAGAGAGGGGGAGGAGGGGGGACAGGAGGAACAATGGGTTGCAGGCACAGACAGTGGCGGGGGTAGCAGCAGAGGAGACTGGGCTGGGGGAGGGGTGGGTACCTGATCAAATCTATTGAAAAACAAGTTCAGGTCGTTAGCCCACCCCCGGTCGCCCACAGGTTGGGACTTCTGCTCCTTGAAGCCCGAGATGGTCTTCAGTCCCTTCCATACGCCACAGATGTTGTTCTGCTGCAGCTGGTTTTCCATCTTCCTCCTGTAGTTGTCCTTCTCCTGTCTGATCTTCCTCCTCAGTTCCCTCTGCACAGTCTTCAGCTCTTCCTTGTCTCCAGACACAAAAGCCCTCTTCTTCTCCTTCAGGAGGGCCTTTATGTCTGGGATGATCCAGGGCTTGCTGTTGGAGAAGCTCCGTACAGTCCTGGTGGGTACGGTGTTCTCCACGCAAAAGTTAATGTAGTCAGTGATGCAGCTGGTGAGGTTGTCAATGTCCTCCCCATGGGCGTCGCTGAATACATCCCACAGGGTCGTGTTGAAACAGTCTTTCAGGGCCTCTTCGGCTTCTTCGGACCATTTCTTCACTGTGCGGGTGACAGCAGGCTGCCTCTGCACAAGAGGTTTGTACACAGGCTGGAGGTGTACAAGGTTGTGGTCGGCACGGCCCAGGGGAGGGAGTGGGAGAGAGTGGTATGCCTCCTTGGTGTTGGCATAGAAGAGGTCCAGTGTTTTATTGTCCCTGGTGTGGCATGTGACGTACTGGGTGAATTTGGGCAGAGAAGATGATGGAGAGGCATGATTGAAGTCTCCAGAGATGAGGAGGAGGGCATCAAGGTGCTGTGTTTGCAGCCTGCTCACTGCTGAGAGCAGGACATCACAGGCTGCATCAGCGTTAGCAGAGGGGGGGATGTACACAACCACCGCGAGGGCATGTGTGAACTCCCTCGGCAGGTAGTGAGGCCTCATGCTAACGGCTAACAGTTCGAAGTCCTTACAGCAGTGCTGCTGCTTGATAGTGATGTGCCCAGGGTTACACCATCTATCGTTCACAAACACTGCCAGTCCTCCTCCCTTCCTCTTACCACTCTCCCTGCTTCTGTCTGCCCGTAAGAGAGTAAATCCTTCAAGTTGTGCGGCCGTGTCCGGAGTTAGCGCGTTAGCCAGGTCTCCGTAAACAGCAGCAGGCTGCTCTCCCGGTACTCCCGCTGATGCCGGGTCAGCGCCGCCAGCTCGTCCATCTTGTTGGGGAGAGATCTGACGTTCCCCATGATGATGGAGGGCAGGACGGGTCGATAGCGTCTCCTCCTGGCACGGCGCTCGACCCCGGCGCGGCATCCCCGTTTCCTCCTCCTCAGCTCGGGGGGCACATCGGGTCGCTCCTTGGGCAGCGGCGCAGAGCGCCGCAGGGCGAACAGCTGATCCCTGCTGTAAACAAGCGAGCCGCGGCTCCGTGAAGGGTCTCCGGACGCGGTATCAAAAAGTGAAGAAATGAGAAGAACCACCAGTGCAAACTCCATGAGTCTTACGTACATGGTGAGGGTAAATGAAACAAACCGAACGCACCAAAAACAAAGGTAGTAGGTGCGGAAAAGAAGAAAAAAGTAAAGGAAAAGCTCGAGGGTGAGCGGGAGCTGTTGTTACAAGCTGCCACTCGCGCGGCGCCAGGTGTTACATAGACTGGAACATGTGATTGGGATTAATCTGATAGATACCATGGCTGCCCATTAAATTTAGAATAAATTTTAAAACCCTTCTTTTGACCTACAAGGTCCTCAGAGACCTAGCTCCATCCGACCTGGAGGTTTTGTTTTTTAAGCCAGATGTTCTAAATTAGGCTTATTTACCCTACCCCAGAGGTCCATAGTCTCTGACTAATGACCACATTCAAGCCATATTCATGAAAACCACTTAAATGTCCTGGTTTAACAGCTGTCTATTCAGGACTGATGCTGTCTTAATCCAAGCTCATTGGTCTTTAGTGTCCAGTGTCAATGTTTTCTGGCTGAACCAAAATTCTTTCAGAATGTTTTCATCCAACTTCTAAAATCTTCAAGCATTAACAAAATTTGGGCTGAAGACTTACACCAGTAGAGTAAATAAGGCTTTGAACTCTTCAGGTTTGTATCCCAAGAAAGGCTGCCAGGCTTGCTCAAGTATGCAGCTAATGGACAGATGTTGAGATGAATTGGCTGCTGGACTGAAAAGTTGGTCGACCCAATGAATTTCAGAAACATCTAATAATTGCCTGTTTCTATAGTGAATGCCCAAACAAGCCAATAAAGGTTTTAAAAGTCTGATGGCCCCAGCTATGTTTTTCTTGTTTTCAAATACAAGTCCAAAGGAAGTACACAACCGGCATTCATGACCTTAAATCCTGCAGCTCTGAGTGGCCTGGGACACATGGGGTTTAAAACATATGATGGACAATTGAAGGCTCGAGTTGATATCTTTGATTAATCAACAGAAGCTTTTTTCTGAGTGATGTTTACTTTTATTAAGGAGAGACTACAATCATATATCAACTAAGCTTGACACTATGCATCCATTTTTATATCAAAGTCTAACTGAAGATATTAAAAGGTTGTTTTAATCTGACAAAGGCTTGCCTGAAAAGTAAATATCTTCTTGTGTCAGAACTAATTAGCTGCTTCTTTTGAATGATGAGGGGACATTGGAGAACAAGATGTTTTAACTTCAGATTAAAATTGAAAATAATTAGGGGATGAAGTGAAATAATGCCACTTTTATGTTGCTATGTGGCATCAAATCATGTTAATATTTGGAAGGAATGCGCTTTTTAAATAATTCACACTCTTCTGAAAGAAAACCTGTCATTTATTCAGTTATACAGTCTAAATTTTTGTTGGAGTCACTGAAGGTAAATACAAAGATAAAAGAGGTGAAATGCCCATCAATCAATCAATCAATCTTTATTTATATAGCGTCTTTTACAATCAAAATTGTTTCTAGGTGCTTTACAGAATTCCAGGGCCTAACCCCAAACAAGCAACAGTGGCAAGGAAAAACTCCCCTTTAACAGGAAGAAACCTGGAGCAGGACCAGGTGCATGTAGGGGGACCCTCCTGCTGATGGCCAGCTGGGTAGAAAGAGAGGAGAAGGGGAGAGGACAGGTAGAGAAGAGAAGAGATTTTTGATTTTTACAAAATACTTTAATTCACAAATTTACACAGGGCCACAAAACGCCCTGTTTAGAAAACCCACAGAACAACAATAATAGTAATAATAATAATAATCATAACAATAATAATAGTAATCATAATAAC
Source organism: Takifugu rubripes (assembly GCF_901000725.2). NCBI lineage: Eukaryota > Metazoa > Chordata > Actinopteri > Tetraodontiformes > Tetraodontidae > Takifugu > Takifugu rubripes. The sequence continues at coordinate 5,865,649 of NC_042305.1, forward strand.
AATAGTTATAATAATAATGATACCACCAACCACAATAAAAATAGATAAATAAATAAATAAATATTAAGAAATCAACAATACAATACAATTTAATACAAGTGCAAAAGATCCTCTGTCACAGTGCATAAAACATTTTTGTGACACCATATGTCCTGGAATTTGCCGAGGTCGTTCATCATTTTATAAAACCCAAACTCCAACGTCAGCCTGCACCGGACATTACAGCGCCATACAGAGGCGGCCTCACTATCCCCAGTTTTTGAAATTTTGTTCTTCCTGGAGACGTAAATTGCCATTTTTGCCTCACCACAGATAAAATTCAGGAGTTGCCACTTGTTGCGAGCGGCTTTTGAGTTGTAACCTGCGCCAAAAATAAAAGTTCTAATAGAAAAGGTTTCCTTAAAACCATTAAAAACACCCTTCATGACATTAAAAAGTACAGTGAGCCTCTCACACTCACTGTACGCGTGGACCACAGTCTCTCGCCCGGAACAAAACTGGCACTGGTCCGACACAGCAGTGTTCATTCTGGAGAGGAGAGCGTTCAAGGCGACAGCCCCATGTAGGATCCTCCACTGGAGGACCCCGGTCCTCTTCTTCAGGGGCGGCTTGTAAAGGACCCTCCAGCAGGGGCGGGCTCCATCCCCTCCCAGTCGATCGGCCCACATGCTGGTGCTCCTGTTCGACAGTCCTCTCCTGTTTAGTACCCTCACACAGTCGTTGTATAGGGTCTTCTTATCGACTGCTACCAGGGAGAAGGTCTTTGCTGGTCTGAGGAGAGGACCGTCTAGATTCCCGAGGTGGGCAACCAGCCTGATCTCCGGGAAGGGGTCCTCGCTGTCGAGTTCGGTCCCCTGGCCGTAGTCCTCAAGAATACGCCTCTCTCTCGTGCTGAGTCTGTTCCTCCATCGCCGAAGCACCCCCTCAGCTGCCTGGGTAGAGCGGATGCCTAACAGGGAACCCACTGCCTCCGCGCCCGTTAGGTCTGGCCCTGCCATGGCCACTACGTGCTGGAGGAGTATGGTCCGGGTCCGCCACAGTGCAGCCGTCAGCCACATCTCTCCACATTAGGTCCGCCGGCCCTGTTAAAAACCTCTGTACAAACTGTATTCTAAAAGCGGCGGTCCTGCTGGCCAGGTGGATGAGGCCCTGTCCTCCCTCCTCTCTGGGCAAGTACAACACCCCCTGCTGGACCCAATGCATGCCGTCCCAAAAGAAGGCCAGAACTCTTGTCTGCAGTTGTGCTAGTAGCCCCAAGGGTGGCTCCATGCAACTGAGCCGGTGCCAGAGCACAGAGGCCACCAGGTTATTGAGGACAAGAGTTCTGCCTCTGTACGACATGCGGGGGAGGAGCCATTCCCATTTTTGAATTTTTCCGTCTACCTTTTCCAACGTGTCAAGCCAATTTTTCTTTTCAGTTTCTTCATCTCCAATAAAAACACCGAGGTACTTTAGGCCGTCCCTCCGCCAGGCAAGGTCCTGGGGAAGGACCGGCAGACCATTTGTCCACCTGCCAACGGCCAGGGCCTCACTCTTCTGCCAGTTGACCCTGGCCGCGGACAGGCGATTGAATAAAACTGTTAAATTAGATAAAACATCTACGTCCCTCTGGCTGCGCACCATTACTATTAAATCATCTGCGTAGGCAGATAAAACAATTTTTCTGTAAAAGGACGGTAAAAACAGGCCATCCACGTTTGCACGGACCCTAGAGAGAAGGGGTTCGAGGGAGAGAGCATTCCAGAGAGGGCACAGCCCTGCCGGACGCCTCTACGCACTCTGAAGGGAGCACACAGACTGCCATTAAACTTCAGCATACTCGCAATGTCACAGTACAGGATGCGGATCATCGCTATAAAGCCAGGGCTGAACCCGAACCTCTCCATCACCTTCCAGAGGAACTGGTTTTTCAGCCCGGTCAAAAGCCTTTTCCTGGTCTAGCGAAATGAGACCAGTATCAACGTCCAATGATCTGGAGACTTCCAAAACATCTCGAATTAGGTGGACATTATCTACTATGGACCTGCCGGGCACACAGTAAGTCTGGTCCCGGTGGATGACCTGTTCCATAGCTTCCCTCAGCCTGGAGGCCAAGGTCTTGGACAGAATCCTATAATCCACTCACAGTAGAGACACAGGGCGCCAGTTCTTGATCTCTCGCAGGTTGCCCTTTTTTGGCAGGAGGGTGACCACCGCTCTCCTGCAGGAGAATGGCAGGGAACCCGAGGCCAGGCTTTCATTAAAGACCTCCAGCATGTCGTGGGCCACAATGTCCCAGTAGGCTTTAAAGAACTCTACTGTGAGCCCATCGACACCTGGAGACTTCCTTCCCTTCATGCTGAGCAGGGCGGCGTGGAGCTCATCGAGTTGCAACGGCCTGTCCAGCTGCGAGTTTGCCTCCTCAGAGACCCGAGGAAGGTCCCCGCAGAACTCATGGAACAGGCCGTCATCCCTGCGATACTCACTCTCATACATGGAGGAAAAGAACTCCACCGCCCGCTGCCTTATCTGGCCCGGCTCCACGAGTTCCTGCCCTGTGCTCGAAAGCAGTGAATGGATTATTAGGTTCTGTCCACGCTTTTTCTCCAGCCCAAAGAAGAAACTAGAGGGAGCATCCATCTCAGTGAGGTCTTGAATCCGGGACCTGACCAGTGCACCCTGTACCTGACTGTCCAGCAGGCTGGCCAAGGCCATTTTTTTGGATTGGAGGGTTTCAATACACCCTCGATCTCCTGTGGAGCTGCCAATCGCCTCTAGCTCCACTATCTCCATCTCCAGGTCTTTGATCGACCTGCGTGTGTCCTGCGTGACATTGAGAGTATACTGCTGGCACAGGAGCTGTATCTCTACTTTTTCACGGTCCCACCACTGTCTTAGGCACGTAAAATCGGATTTTCTCTCTCGAAACCCCAACCAGAAGTGCCGTAAAACATCTCCAAAACTGTTGTCTTGAGCTAAGCTGGAATTAAAATGCCAGTATGCACTCTTGGGCAAGATGTTCTTCACGGCGACTTCGCCTGAAACCAACGAGTGGTCTGTAAAGCCGACTGGCGTGGTGCTACAGCTCCTAAAAACACTAAAATGATGTTTAAAACAATAAAATCGGTCAAGTCTGGCCGAGGAGATCCTACCCTCACTCAAGCGGGACCAAGTGTATTGCCTGCTGTCCGTGTGCATCCTCCTCCACACATCCACCAGGCCATGAGAATAGGCCAGCTGTCTCAGACAATGTTGCGAGGCTGGATGAGGCTCTGCATGGTTGCGGTCTAAAAAAGACTCGGTGCAATTAAAGTCTCCACCCAAGAATAAAAAAATCATCCCCACAACCATTTAAAACAGTGCCAACTTTTTCTAAAAAGCTCTTCCTCTCTGTACCGTTGGTGGGAGCATAAATATTAATAAAAACCAAGGAGTGGTTTTGGAGGCGCGCTTTCACCATCAAACACCGTCCCCTCACCACATGCTCCACCTCCAGGGACGATGGAGTGAAGCCCCTTGAAAAAAGGAGGCCCACTCCACCACTGAGGGTGGTGTTGTGGCTCAGCAGCACCTGTCCTTCCCACTCCTTCTCCCAGTCCGCTTCTATGCCGCAGTCGCTGTGGGTCTCCTGGAGGAACAGGACATCAATGCGTTTTCTTTTTGCTGTGTCGAACACTAGTGCCCGTTTTTTTGCGTCCCTGGCTCCGTTGACATTCAACGTTCCCATTTTGAATATGTTCATGCCAAGGGGAAAGATAAAAATCACAGACAGTGAAAAATAAGTACAAGAAACCATGGCAAAATATTTTTCAATTTAGCTGTTTTCTTGCTTTGCCCATGTGCTTCCTGAGTCTATATATTTCGGGGTCGGTGAGGCCTGACGTTGCCTTATTCCTAATTAAAAAGCTCGCTGACCGGATAAAGCAGAGCCGGTCAGGAAAATATGTTCCCAGATCAAGGCCTTTCATGCCCTTGGTCTGGGTGAGGAACTTTTTAAACAAGCCTGGGGGGTACAGGTCAAAATCCTGCCCGTCTGGCGTTGTGCCTGACAGTTCGCTGCCGTCCGACATCGACTCGCAGTCGCTGGTGTCTGTGTCTGCTACTGTCTCCTCCAGCCTTCCTGTCTTGCCCCCCTTGTCCTTCATGGCGCTTTTCCGCTTGTTCCGCTTCCTTGCGGGAACAAGCCACCACTCGGGTGCGCCACTCGTGCCCTCACCTGCACTCACTGCTTCCTCACCACGCTCACCTGTGCTCACTTCTCCCTCACCCCGCTCACCTGTGCTCACTCCTCCCTCACCCCGCTCACCTGTGCTCACTGCTCCCTCACCTTGCTCCCCTGTGCTCACTGCTCCTTCACCCCGCTCACCTGTGCTAACTTCTCCTTCACCCCGTTCACCAGCCACTATCCCTGGCCCATCGAGTCCACCCATCACCTGACCCACTGTACCCTGCTCACCCGTCTGGATCCTGTCTCCAGTCTCTCCTGTCTCACCCAGTTCAACTGTTTCACCCATCACCTCACCTTTTCCCCCCAGTTCATTTGAATCACACACCACCTCACTCATCACACCACTCAGATCACACACCTCCCCAGTTAAATCCACCTTCCCCCCTGATTCACCACTCTCACCATTCATTTCTACCACCATCTCCACAATCTCACTCTCTCCACTCACCTCACTCTCACGCACACACTCGTCCCGCTTCTCCTCCATCTGCGACTCTGCTGTCGCTCCGTCCGGGGCAGCGGAGCTTCCCTCCGCGCTGAGCCACCGACGCCTCGCCGCCGGAACGGGCCGCGGGGCCGGAGGCGCCACGGGCGCGGTAGCGGCGGGCTCCGCCGCCTGCGCGTCCGAGGCCACGCGGCTCGGACAAGCCCTGGCGAGATGACCCTCCTCATTACAGTTAAAGCACTTGAGGGCGGAGGAAGTTGCAAAAAGGGTATAATCAAAATCGTCTACCCGAACGATGAAACGATAATTAAATTCCTCCGCCCTATTGTTGAGGATCATGTGCACCTACGTGTCTCAGCAGCGGTGACTTACAGCCAGACAACATTTTTCGGATGGGAGAGACCACTTTCCCATGCCGAGACAGCTCCCGTACCAGGAACTCATCGCTAATGAACGGCGGCACATTGGACAGTGTAATCCGTGCCGCCGGCTGTGTTAGCGGAGTTACCTGGACGAACTGTCCGCCCACGGTGATCCCCGTCTCCACCAACATATTTACCTGCTCCACCTTGGCCAGGAACAACACCACCGCCCTATTCATGCAGGCGGCGGATTTGATTGCCAATTTTTTTGGCTCACAGCCAGCGCCACCTCCTCCACACTAAGCACGGAGCCCGCACCCACCTTGACTCCGTGCTTCCGACTCAAGCCGGTTAAACCGGCGTTGGCCGCCATGACGGCCGCACGCGGTCGGCCGCCTCACACACCCACACAAACACTCGATAAACTAATATAAACTTGCAAACACCACAATAAATTAAACTATATTATTAGCATTCACTCGCACACAAGAAAGAATAGGAAAAATAGCGCTTTCGCACGGTTTTCCACTCGCTCCCTCGCTCCTCCGCTCTCACACGTCTCACTCAGAGAAGAGAAGAGGAGAGGAGAGGAGAGGAGAGGAGAGGAGAGGAGAGGAGAGGAGACCATTTCCCAGTGGGGTGACAGAGGCCTGTCAGGTGATCATGTTTCTGGACCCCGGCAGCCTCGGCCTATAGCAGCATAACTAAGATGTTAACCTAATAATTAGACGACCCCCTAAGTATGATAATTTGTCTGTCTATGATAGTAACTGGGACTACAGAATTAGTGATAATAAGCTTTTTCAAAGAGGTAGGTTTTAAGCCTAACCTTAAAAGTAGAGATAGAGTCCCGTACCTGGACAGGGAGCTGGTTCCACAGCAGGAGGGCCTGGTAGCTAAATGCTCGGCCCCCCATTCTACCTCTAGAGACTCTGGGGACCACAAGTAGACTAGCATTCTGAAAGCGGAGCAGTCTATTGGGCTGGTAAGGTGTCACTAGCTCCTCCAGGTAGGATGGAGCTAGGCCTCTGAGGACCTTGTATGTCAGAAGAAGAATTTTAAAAATTATTCTAAATTTAACAGGCAGCCAATGAAGAGATGCCATTACAGGAGTTACGTGATCTCTTTTGTCAATACCTGTCAGAACTCTAGCTGCAGCATTTTTGGATCACAACAAACAACAAAGTGGTTTAATCCACAAGCATTTTTATGTTTTCTAAAAAAACATGTTCAAACCTTTCTTAGTGTGACAGACTGAACATATTATTGACCTCAAATTACAGCCCAACTAAGTTCACAGACACAACACTGTTCTAAAATTTGCGTATAATGCTTGCTTCTTTGATCCAGCCTTTTCACATGATCCAAAACCCACTCAGCAAAGCAAAACAAAACCAAAGCAAATACTGTTTTCCTTTACCTTTTGGGCCAGCAAAGATCTAACATACTGTAGATGACCACTAGTAGAAGATCGTAGTTTTGTCTTCTATCACTACAGCTCAAACAACTCCAATCTTATAACAGCTTTGAAATGCTCAATGACTCCATTATTTTAGTAAAATGGTCGCCACATTTTAAATAACAGCTATAAAGTACATATTTATCTTGCTGAACTCGATGTGCTGCAAATGTCCTGCTTAATCTGTCTTCTTGTGTCAAAAGAGACAGGACATCATAATATGAATCAGCTGTAATGTTTCTTAAATGGGTCATTATTTAATACAAATGTTAAACACCTGCTCTTAGCGTTTAAATTATTTTCTGTGGTGTTTTAAAGATAGAACGGAATGTGGGAGTCAAAAGGAAAGGAAAATGGTAACGTGACTTTGTAGGACTAGAATCCTTCTTTAAACATACAATGAAACAGTGACTTCTGCTGGATAAATGTAAACCACAGAAAACTTTTTTTTAAAGTTACCACATTTCCTTTTTTAATATAGCTCTGAGTTGAATATAGTTGTTGTTAGTTGTATGTTTGTTTATTCATACCGTTGCAGCTCGGCAACCAGCAAGCTGATGGTCCAAAACCCATTATGCAGCCTTGCTCTGTTGGCCATTGACAGTACATTGATCTAAGCCTTGGTGACCCTCAGCTGCTACGAAAGGGTCATAGACCCATTTCTTTAAAAGGAACAGAGGGCAGAATTTTCCTCTTACTACATGAACACCTTTTATGTTTAGGCCCAAAATGAGCACCACTTTGAAAAAGAATTTTACTGAGGTCAACATAAAAAAAGCAAACATCTGAGGTCAATTTAAAGTACCAGCCAAATCACCTATACCTAAAATGCATGAAAAAAAACATGCATTTCCATGGACACAGAAATTTTAATGCTGTGAGACAACAGTGCTAACCATAGCATCACTGTGTAACCTTAAGAAGGGAATTGATTTTCTGAAAATATTTTTATTAATACATTCAAATATTAAAATGTAAAATTCAGAAAGTACATTTTAGAGATACTTGAGCCTTTCTAGACAGACATCCAGCAGTGCATAACAGTAACAACATATACAAATATGAAACTTGCCATACTTCACTGGAATACTTTTTATGGAAATATTCTAATTATGAAACATTATAAATGGATGAAACCAAATGTATTAAAAGATTGCCACTACTGAGTGCTACTTTGCCACAATCTTTATTCTTGTTCTGCGTGCAAACAAATTCAGACCACAGTGACACTAAAACTAAACAGCTACAATTAACAAAATCTGCCTTCTCATCACCCAGTGAATCTTTCATAGGTAAGAGATGCAGCCAAAGTTTGTCTCCAAGTTTGCCTTTGTGTAATGGTTAGTACGGTATATGGTTAGCTATAGATATAATCTGCGCAACTGTTAGTGAAAATATATGTCTGTGTGTAATGTGTTCTAGTCTGACAAATGTTTGAGTCTAAAAGGGCCCCGTGCAGCAAAAGGGACCAATTTTCAGATGACCAGGGACATGACATTCCCAACCCCCCCAACCCCGCAAGCCAGACACCCCAGGCATATCCAGACGAGAGGCCCACAAGCCCGTGAGCGCACAGCCCCTCTGACCAAGAGCGCGGCATTCACCAGAGAAACCACGGCACCAAGCCACAACCGTATGTACAACCGATGCACCCGAACTCGGTAATATATCCCATCAGCCTTTACGGTATCACGTGATAATCTGTCAATGGCAGGTAAACGAGGAGAGATGACGTACAAATGTATGTATTATTATGTTATTATTAATATTATATGCTATTTGTTTCACATATCTTACTAGAGCGTAAAATTCTTTCACTTTAGCGGAACATTGCTGCCTCCATTTTAAATATGTTTTTGCCTTTATTTATTTATGCATAAGCATCCTATTAGATTACGTACCACATTAATTCTACCTTGCTAGAGTCGGTGCATTTCAAATGCAAATTTAAGGTACTGTAGGAGTGATATTAATATAACGCAGACTGATGGCTTGAATTGATTTCTTAAGGGAGTGATGATGACATTAGTAAGATGATCCGATGCTGGATGGAGAAGGACCACCTCTTCTCCGGGAAGAGGTTTTCTGCTGCAGCAGGATGGGAGTGGATGGTGGCAAAATGTTATTAAGGACTGTATTTTATTGCTGTAACTTGGAATCTGGTGTGATCACAATCCAGAAACTAAACTGATCGACTTCTGCAATTTGTTTATGTCCTTGTTCCAATTTGTAGAGTTGTGCTGAGGGAAATTGGCCTGAATGGAATGCTGACTCCAGCAGCAAAAAAGTGGGAGAACCTTAAAAAAACCTACAAGGTTTGTAATAACTGCTTTAAATTTAGTCTAAATGTGACAGACTAATAATTATAGGAAATGTTGCATTACTGTTTGAATTATTCGCTTATTCCCTATTTGTAGGAGCTTCAGAGACCGCCGTCAGGATCTGGCACTGAATCTGGGGAGGTCACTGCTGACAAGTGAAAATAGTTCCCTCTCATGGATGAGGCAATAGGTGGCAGGCCCTCGATTCGGCCCCCATGCTTCATTGCCTCAGCCTGGGGGGAGAGCCATTCCTTTTCTGAATCAGGCTCCCCATATTCAGTCCCAGATAGACCTGATGGAGAGTCAGGGACAGAGGAGGAGGAACCAGGGCCAGCACCACGCAAGCACCAGCGGTGTGATAGGGTCCTGACAGGATCCTGGAGCTGCTAGAGAGGGCCTAGGAAAGGGCAACAAGAGAGGAAGCCAGGGAGGAGACACTTTTAAATCCATTACAAAAACTGGTGGATAAAATGTAAAAAATAATATATTAAATTGTTTAAATCAAGTTAACTTCCATGGAAACCAGCAATGGAACATGCTTGTTCCTCACACAATAATGTGATGGGTGCTCGTTCTGTAGGTAAAACAAAGTTGTTGTTTTTTTTTAAAGGCAATTTTCACTGTGCTGTTTGATAAATTAGATGAAATTTCTGGGAAATAAGAACCCGATGTGTAGTTTACAATTGTTTTCACTAGGGGTGCAATATGATCATCTTAAAATAACACAACATAAATGTGGAAACCCCACCCCCATCCCTCCCACCCCCATTTACAGTTTGACATTTGGATCGGAGTCGTCTTTTCCTCGTCAGATGGCGGGATCGCAGCAAAAGAATATTAAAGATAATGAAAACTAGTTCTAACCATTTTGTGATGTAAAATTCCTTTATTACTTATATATATATACTTGAGAATGTACCATCATGTCATGGCGCAAAAATGTCACTGGACACTAATTATTTTAAATAATAAGGAAGTGTTATGCTATTATTATTGACATTAATATTTTAATCTATTATTATCATATAAAGATAATAATAGGGTAAAATATTGCATTTTCAAAGAAACGACCGCTGAATGTGTTTGGGTATGTTTCGGATGGGTTAAAGTAATTAAATGGACCTGGCCACTTTTCCCGGCGACCGGTTCGTTATTATTATGCGACAACATTACGTCATTTACGTGCGCCGTAGTGTCCGAAAGTTTGAATTGAGTGCGCTACGTAGTTCACTCAATCCATGTCCCCCATGTAGTGAGTAGTGAATAGGGAACCAGTGTGTGGTTTCGGCATAGTCGGAGACGTCGAGCAGGGTGGAAATGCAGAGAAGAGCTGCAGCACTGGAGCAACCCAGACGGCTGTTTCCGAAACCACCCCCTATACTGTACCCTACAGAGTGGGGACGCCATTTTGAAATAGTGTCCGAAATGTTAGTGAGCATCGCTGTACCCTATGTAGTGCACTCAATGTATTCCACAATACACTGCGAAAAGTAGTGTACGAGCGAGCACCCTAACTCGGAAAATGTATCCCATCAGCCTTTACGGTATCACGTGATACCGACGGGATTTTTTTTAACGTAATTTCTACTGTGCGGTTTGATATATGAAATTTTTGGAAATAAGATTTTTTTTCAGTAGGGGTCCAATATGATCATCTTATTACAACATACATGTGTAAAAAACAACAACAAATAAATCAACGTTCACTGATCCCCCCGCCCCTCACTTAAAATTGTTCTTCGGAATCGTCTGTTCTTCACCAGGCGACAGAATCTCAGTAAAAGAATATTTACAAAGATGAAAAGTAGCTCTGGATCCATTTTTTGATGAAAAATTGCTTTATTAAATGTTTTCACTACAGCGGAATATGACTTGAGAATGTACCATCGCGTCTTGGCTTGAAAATGTTAAGGGACACTTATTATTTTAGGTAATAAGTAATTATTGTATTATTATTGACATTAACATTTCATTTTATTATATAAAGTTAATTATCGGGTAAAATATTGTATTTTCATAAAATAACTGCTGAATGTATTTCTGATGGGTTAAAATAATTAAATGGACCTTGCCACTTTTCACGGCGAACGATTCGTAATTATTATGCGAAACCATGACGTCACTTTACGTTCGCCGTAAATGACGCCGTTGTCCGAATACTAACTTTAAATTGAGTACACTACGTAGTTGAGTGCACTACGTACTCAATCCATGTCCCTCATGTAGTGAGTAGTGAATAGGGAACGAGTGTGTGGTTTCGGAAACAGCCAATGTTTACGCTGCCCCTGTCATGAAATTAATTTATCAGCCGTTTCACAGTCAGCTGCATTCACAAATCATTTAAGGAGTAGCGGTTTTACCAAGATAGAGACGCACATTGCAGCAGGTAAACGATATGATATTTTGAGTCGATAATGGAAGTAAACGTGTTACATTATTGACCTTACCTGGCTGACAGTATGGTCAGCTGACAACTGTCACAGCATATAGCCTTCGCGGCTTGTGAGCGAGGTGAGCTCATTGTTTACCGGGAATAGTCTGGGTTGTTTAGCCGGCCGCCACTACTCCAGTTACAGTAGGCACTTGGCTACCTCACCTTGACTATTGAGCAGCAACCTCAGAACCATAGTTACTTCACCATCTATTACTATTACTAATCAGGTGAAGAGATTCTTTTCAAATAAAAGGTTTTTGTAGTATTTTATTTTAAGTTTGGTTAGCATTTTAACGACCTGGAAGCTAGCTGACGGCTGTCATTAAAATTCTAAAACGCCGAGATCAGTTCTCCGTGATCTGGAGGACTTATTTAATCGATTTTCCCCTCACGATCCTGAGAAGTTTTAGATCGGAGTAACTCCGAGGAAAATGAAGAAATTTTTTGATTCGCGTCGGGACATGGTTAGTTCCGGGCCTGGCTTTGGAGTCGGTGGGGGGGGCTCTGGCTCCGGCGGCGGCAGCGGTGGTGGTGGCTTCATCGGACGGGTCTTCGTTGTTGGACGATTTCATGTGACCGTCGAGGAAGTTGTCGCAGAAGGTAAATAAAGCTTTAAAACATGTTATGGTTATGGACCAGCTTTTATTTGCTTTAGTTTTTTTTTAAAAATCGATTTAATTGAATCACTTGCATTAGATGTTGACGCCAACTAGAGAGGTGTATTACCGGTAGTTTTGACATCCCAGACATCTTCTTCCCCCAAAGATTCTGAAAGTATATTGATCCATTCCTAATCAAATTTCAAGGCAGAATAACAAGTATTGTCCATATTGTACATTTAAGTACTTCCATATTCCGACGATTGTACCGTAAAGCACGTAGTAAAGTGTAACAGAATCTTTAATTGCTGAGTCATACGTCTGGTTAGGGTTAGCTAACCCTAACCCTTTACAAAGGGAGTAACAATAAATATAGTTCATCAGGACAGATTACAACGACTAGATTGGTTTAAAGTAAATACTTTTCTAGGAAGTACAGCCACATAAAACTTATTTTTTATGACAAACTCATCGTAACTTTATTATCTGCTGTCATAATATTGAATCTTCTGTCATACTATTGAATGCTTAAATGTATGCCCGATGTCTAGCTTAATGATACATAGTTCATTTATTTTAATTAAAATGTCATTTAAATAGACCATCATTAATTGGTCTTGCCTAAGAGCTCTTTCTCCTTGTTATTTTTCTTGTAGTAGTGTGTCTTCTCTGTTCTCTGTGATTATTTCATTACAGATAGAGACACTGTCATTTATTTGGCTGGGTGGTGAATATCTATAGCTCAAATTAGGATTTTTGCTGCTGTTATTGAGAATTGTCTTTTTTTAAACAACTTTATAAAGCACTTTAGGAAACAGCCACAGCTGAAACAAAGGTCTGTACACAAGTATGAATAAATGAGATCATAAAAATATATATATTAAAACTGTAAAATACAAAAACTAGAGCAGAGTCTCGTGCTGTGTTTAAAGCCAAGGAATAAAAGTGTTTTTAAAAGACAAATTTTTGTGGGTTTGTGTAATGTTTGAATGAAATTGTACATACCGGTAGTTTGGGACCAGCAGGGCTCTATTACCTCTCTTTTTATATATATCCTATTTTTGTATAGTTTCTATTAATTCACTACTGTGTTTGTGAGGAAATGCATTTTTATCTGTGCTCTACTCTTTGTTGTCACTGTTATATTGTGCATCACTGAAACAAGTATGAAGACAAGTTTAGAGAGACATTACTGCAACAGCTTCAGAATAAATGTTAAAATAACAACTGTAAATGACAATTGAAGTTATTGGCAATATGATTTGTTCTTAGGTTGTTGAAGGATTTACCAACACACAGTAAAACATTTTATCTTTTCTTTAATCCCAAATCCCCAGTTTGTTACTGTTAACACTGGCCTTCTCTTTGTGGCATAGCTAATATTCTAAGAGATAATATTGAGACAGAAACTGTGCACAGCTTCAGTGGGATGTATGTGCAGTAGAAAATATTATTCAGTTTTGTAACACTGCTGAATTTAAATGTTCTCAAATATTCCATGCTAATTTTTTTCACTGTATGCAAGACTTCTACTGTTCTATCCTGTGGTTCTTACATGTAGCAGAGCTATGCTGCAAACATGTTATTATTCAATATGAATCATGTAAATATAGAAAAAATATAAGTATTTTGGGTCCATGACACCTTTTGAGAATTAGACCTAATAATTAAACAGCTAAATGTGCATTTTGATCAAATGTATGTGCCTTTGCTGGTGTCTGTATGTATAAGGTTATTGTGGCCAACATAATCTTCACTGACATTTACGTCAGGAGGCAGAAGTTATTTGTTGCTGTACTTACAGTTATTTGTGTCTACTGTGTACTTGAGTTGTACAGCACTCATAAATGTTGCTTAAGACTGTTAATCCTCATTTCCTTTAGGCATCTCAGATTAGACAGCGGGGATTTCACTAAACTGAACTCTATCACCTGACACGCTGTGGCAAACCTTTGCAGTAAATGCAGCAACATTCCTGTAAAACAAATTTGTTTTAAATGATGTAGTTTTTAGTGTTATTAAATAATTTCTCACATAATGGGGAGGTTTGTACTTCAGTTGTGTACTTCATTAGAAAATGAATTATTATAATATTCATTAAATATATAAATTAGCAATGTCTCCTGTGTTAGCATCACTATATCCAAAGTTAGGCTTTTAAATCCTGCCAACAGTGCTCCTTCATGCTGCCTCACATCTTACAACTTTCAGGCATCACTGTAACACACATTACCTGACTGTAACACAGAGTCATTTTTTATGTGGTATAGTGACTTAATTTTATTTTAATACAGTACAATGCCATTAGCCATTAATATTTGTCATCAGTTGTCTGGTTTTGGCATCTTAAATAACAGGGTCAGAGTGATGCTAAACAATGTTTGTGCTAATTATAGTGTCTTGTGTCATGATGTGGCTAGTTATGCTAAATAATATAACAGCATTGCTGACACAACATATGGACCTGAGGGGGATATAAACCGGTGGTGGTGATTCTCCAGTATAGTGCAATGAGATGGTGTTGTACTTTTGAAATCATTATGTATTTATTTATTTCATCTTATTTAATTACAGGAGGTTTTGCAATAGTCTTCTTGGTTCGAACTCATCAAGGTCAACTATGCGCGTTAAAAAGAATGTACGTCAACAATGAACATGATTTGCAAGTCTGCAAACTTGAGATACAGATAATGGTAAGCAAAACGAACCTCAACATTTTTAGCAGCATAACTATTTTCATGCACTGATCTTAGAGTAATGTATGCCTTGGTGCAGATACCTCACTGATGCATATGTCTCGGGTATCATGTCTTAGCCCTATAAAACACTGGATATGTTGGAATTGTCAAACAGCTGCTTTGTCACTGCTCCGTCAGCACAGTGCGGCTCCGGCAAGCAGCTGAAAAGGAATTCACATACAATATTCTCACATTAACACTTTATATTATATTATATTAGTATATTATATTTATATATAAAACAAGCCAAAAATGAAGTCATACGAGTTCCTTCTGCATAGTTGAAAGTGACCCACCAACACATGATATTTCTGATTTTGAAAATTTCCTGGATTTAAATTTATTGTACTTCCTGCCCCACACTTACTGCACTGTGTTGAGTTGCACACATTGTGCTCCACCATCCAGTAAAAATAGAAGTCTTGCATATTTTTCTGGTGGACTACTTCACACCGGTGCTCTGGAGTTGGAATGCAACAGAACTGCAGCCAGTGTAAACATGTGCATTCATTTAAAACATATGAGCACCACCATCATTGCATGGAGCAGATGTGCCCAAATGCATCCTGTGGATTATAGGCATTAGTTTGAGTGTTCTGGCATTGTGTTCACTGTGAATTGTCCTGTTTTCTGTTTTTTTACTCAGAGGGACCTAGCAGGCAACAAAAGCATAGTTGGTTTCCTGGATTCCAGTATAACAGCAGTTGGAAATGGTGACGTATCAGAAGTTTTGATCTTAATGGACTATTGTCGAGGTAAGTCAGCCTTTTCTCAGATTTTTATTGCATTCAGCTCCACAATGCACCTGCTCTATGTCAAGGTAAATGTTCTCTTGCTAGCTGTAGATGTCATTGAATCCAGCATTTTATAGAAAGCACAATTTTTCGTGACTAAAAAAATCAGATGAGGCAAAAAGATATTGATTATGATTATATTATAATATCCACAAAGATAAAGATTATGATATTCCAATGCAGTTAGGAGACTGATGATTTTTGATGATGGTGATGATCGTCTTGTGCCAGCTATTATTTCATACGCTGTATTGAGCTTTTTGTTTTATATAGGTGGGCCAGTGGTGAAACTTATGAACCAGAGATTGCAAATGGGCTTCACGGAGGCCGAAGTATTGCAGATATTTTGTGATACTTGCGAAGCCGTTGCTTGTCTCCACCAGTGTAAGACTCCAGTCATTCATCGAGATCTCAAGGCAAGTTGATTTAATTTCCTTACTTGAGCATATGTGCATACAATAATGAGGGTAATTAATGTTCATACAGATCCTGTTGACAGGTCTCACTTTGTCTGCTTCATATAGGTGGAAAATATTCTTTTGCACGACCGAGGACAATATGTTCTCTGTGATTTTGGAAGTGCTACTAATCGTTTCCAGGACCCTCAGACTCACGGTGTTCCAGTTGTTGAGGAGGAAATCAAAAAGTGAGTTTTCCAACCACTTTCATGTGATTCTTTTACCTATACTGAAATGCTGAAGCTCATCACTATTTATAAAACCAGGTACACTACTCTGTCATATCGTGCACCCGAGATGGTCAACCTCTACAGTGGACAGATCATATCAACAAAGGCAGATATTTGGGTGAAAATGGTTATTTGTCATTGTTAACCCCCAATGTTAAAATTGCTGTATCATCATATTGATCAACTATATTTTGAGCCACATTTACCTTGAGTGTTCTCTCCCTACAGGCCATGGGTTGTCTCCTCTATAAGCTCTGCTTCTTCACTCTTCCATTTGGAGAGAGCCAAGTGGCTATCTGCGATGGAAGTTTCACTATTCCAGACAACTCCCGCTTTTCTCAGGACATGCACGGACTTATCAGTGAGTCTGTGAGATTTTGGTATGAAATTCTGTGTCTGTAAATGTCTCTTAAATGTTATTGCTGCTTTGATTTCTCAGGATATATGCTTGAACCTGATCCAGAAAAAAGACCAGACATCTACCAAATATCTTACTTTGCCTTTAAAATGGCTGGAAGAGAGTGTCCTGTTCCAAATTTGCATGTAAGTTTGTGTGGATCAGGAGGTGGGCTGTTGGTGTTGGCTTCTGGTATAAATCTGATGTTTTTCTCAATGCACATTTATTTAAGGAATCTTTCGAAATTCACCATTGTGTTAAATAACTGTAAACACTTTGTTTGATTCTAAAAATGAATTGAAAGATCTTTTTTCTCCTTTTAGAATTTACATATTCCTACCAAACTACCTGATCCCATCAGAACCAGTGAAGCAGTGGTCAAAAAGAGTCACACCAAAGCCAGGTGACTGAAAAAAAAATATTTCAAGTGTTGTTGCAGGAAACTTCATCACTAAGAAATCTTTCTTCTCCTTCCAAAAGGCTCACAGATCCTGTCCCTACAACAGAAACCTCAATTGCACCTCGACAAAGACCTAAGCCTTGCCAGGCTCAGCCCCAGTCAATAGCAGGCATCCTTCCAATCCAACCTGCTCTTACTCCTCGCAAAAGACCCAATATTGCTGCCGGAGCACCTCAAAACACAGGTAACTACTGTAGTTTTTTTTGTTTGTCTTATACTCTATATTGCCATAGATTGATTCCCAAAACTTGTGTATATTGTGCCAAGCTTATACCGTATTTTCTGGACTATATGTCGAGCTTAAGTCGCACTAGCCAAAAAATGCATAATAAAGAAGAAAAATAGATATATAAGTCACACTTTTGGGGGAAAATGTATTTGATAAAATCTGAGACCAAGAACATACATTTCATATTGAAAGGCAATTAGCATGGATTAGCAATAGGGTTATGGTATGCTAACGTAACAAATTCAGCTACATGACCCACAACCGAGTACGTGTCTGCTTTGTTAACGTAACATATTAACAGTTATTCAGATAACTATAGCATAAAGAACATCCGAGCAAGTTTACCAAACAATCAAGTCTAACTCCATAGATGAAGCACCGCTTCTTCTTCTGCGTTGCTAAAGGAACTCGTTCCTCAGATACACATGCCTAGAGTGCCCTCTTGTGGTTGTCAGTGTGAAAATAACAAACATGTGAAATTCTGTAATAATGTATTTATTTAAGTCGCTCAATCAAATCAAATCAATCTTTATTTATATAGCGTCTTTTACAATCAGAATTGTTTCAAGGCGCTTTCCAGAATCCCAGGGCCAAACCCCCAACAAGCAACAGTGGCAAGGAAAAACTCCCTTTTAACAGGAAGAAACCTTGAGCAGGACCAGGCTCATGTAGGGGGACCCTCCTGCTGATGGCCAGCAGGGTAGAGAGAGAGGAGAGGGGGGAGGACAGGTAGATGATAGAATGGAGGGGAGAGGAGAGGAGAGGCACAGAGCACAGAAACACATACAAAAATAAACTAACATTCTGAGAGCGGAGCGGTCTATTGGGCTGGTAAGGTGTCACTAGCTCCGGAGTACAAGTCGCACCCCCTGACAAACTATGAAAAAAAGTGCGACTTATAGTCCGGAAAATATGGTACATGGGCACCACTTTTATCTGTTTGTTTGCTAAGGCTATTAAATGTATTATTATTTATTAAATAATTAGATATAAGTGTATTATATCACCATGGGCACCACCCTTCTGAGAACGGAACAGGAGTCAATTTGTTTAAACAGTCTCATAAAATATACTAAGTTGTCAATTTAGCATTCTGATTAATACCAAAAAAATGGCGCTGTCCCAGGCGGCAGCCAGTAGTAGCTCCCTACACGTAATTGTTCGTAATTGACCATTTCTACCGGCCTGCAATGCAATAAGATTTTTATATTTTATATGTGCACTTATACAGTTCGCTAAACTCTGCGAGCTGCGAGTAGCAGCGGTAGCGTATTGTAGCCTTTTTGTATCCTGAAATTTCTTTCGTAACACTCTTCGTCGGAGTCTGGAGGCTCAACAAGCAGCTTTCACACGACCATGTACCGACAGAGAGAATATTACGCGTGCAAGTTTTGTGGTGAGTGAATTAATAGCCACGAAGCTGAAACCTCACGCCGAAGGAGAGTTCGTGAAGGAGTGCCTCATAGCCGCCGAATATTTATTCGTGAATAACTATTGAACTAAGACATATATTGTTATGATTCCAGTGGCTAACGGTATGTTTTTATGGTCAAGGAATCTAAATGTGTAGTCAAAGTATATGTGGGACTAATATTTATGGTGGAAATCACAATATGGCAGGAATTGTTGCGCTTGGCGGAGGTCTGCGCTCTCCGAGTGCTTTCTAGTTGTTGTTATTATTATTGTCTTTATCTTTCTTTCTTTTCATTTATTTTCTTGATTATCTTGTTGTATTGCAGTTTTTGTGAGTAGAGGCCTCGAACAGGCCCTTACGGGTCTCTTGCCTCAACTCTGCACCTCTTTTTTTTTTATTGTTTTGTATGATCATGAAAACATATTTTACCGTATTTTCACGACTATAAGGCGCACCTAAAAGCCTAGAATTTTCTAAAAAATCTACGGTGCGCCGTTTAACCCGGAGCGCCTTTTGTATGGATTACGGTAATATTGGTTAATCGCGGCTACCGTAGTCAGTAGGCGTGGCCGAGGTAACAGCAGTAAATTCAGTCCCAAACCATTTCTGTCTGTAAAGACCCCAAAATGGCTCCTCGCAAGAGACGCGCTTTTGACGCAGAGTTCAAACTGAAGGCTATCAGTCACGCAGTTGAACACGGAAATAGAGCAGCGGCAAGAGGATTTAACGTGAACGAATCAATGGTGCGGAAGTGGAGGAAGCAACAAGACCTGTGCCAGGTAAAGAAGACTCAACGGAGCTTCCGAGGAAACAAAGCAAGAAGTGGATTAACAAAGGAACTCCAGCCGCTAGATATTAGTGTCAACGGGGCATTCGAAGCTAGACTGCGAACTGCGTGGGAGCGGTGGATGACGAACGGCGAACACACGTTCACCAAGACGGGGAGACGGCGCCGAGCGTCATACGTCACTATCTGCCAGTGGATCGTAAATGCCTGGGCATCGACCGTGGTCCGAGCTTTCGGGAAGGCAGGGATTGTCACTGAAATGCCAGACAACACCAGCGACACCGACCCTGATGACGACTTTGACAAGACGGAGCCGGCCATGTTGGACGCCGTATTCGCACAACTGTTCAATTCAGACACCGAAGAAGAAGAATTCGAGGGATTCCTGGATGAGGAATGAACTGATAAAGTGATCTTTACGTGTTTCTTTTGTGTGTTTACAACTTAACAAGGCTGGTCATACTGTGAATATGGACATTACCGTTTGAACAACGTTGTTATATTGCTATTGTTATATTGCTATTGCTATCGCTTTGCACTACTTCGAGAGTTCGAGTTACCGTATATTGTGTTTGCACTAACGTTTGATTTACCGCAACGGTACTACGTGATAAAAATGTTGCACTAAATCGAAAATTTATTAAACTCCACTTGTGATAAAAATGTTGCACTGCCTGTTATAACTCGCTGTTATTAAACGAACTGTGTTACGCGAAAACACTACGTCACTCGGGGAAAAAAATAAAACAGCTGTTTATTCGTTTTGGGAGTGAATAGAGTTGTGAGAACGACGGTTTGTATTCTATTAATAAAGTTTGACTGACTTATCTGGCTGTTTTATTGACATTCCTTTTAGCGCAGCTCGATCTAGTGAACGCGTCATGAAACCACAGGCACTACGCAGTTTCTATGCTATGCGCCTTATAACACGGAGCGCCCTGTGTATGAAAATATTTCTAAAATAGGCTGTTAATTGAAGTTGCGCCCTATAATACGGCGCGCCTTATGGTTGTGAAAATACGGTACTTGTTTGTCATTTTATTCTATTTTTTTTGGTGATTTTATATGCATGTGTGTTAAATAAATAATTCAAATTCAAATGCAGCAATCATGAGACTTAGTAACACAGTGGTTATAGACTTTACCCTAGGTATGTGTTCATAATAGTATGGCCCTCGGAGGACTTTATAAAAATTGAAATGGCCCTCGATATGAAAAAGGTTCCCCACCCCTGCTCTAAGACCACCATCCTTCGTGGTTGGAGAGAAGCCCCAAATCCCGAAGGAGCTGAGGAGGAAACGACAAGGGAGTAAGGCTGGAGTATTAAACCCTGCGTCCCCGTGGCCATAATGATGAATGTCAGGTCCCTGGCAAATAAGATGGACGAGCTGGAGGCGCTCACATGGACCCAGCGGGAGTACAGAGAAGCAAGTATCATGTGTTTCACAGAGACATGGCTCCATGGACTGATACCGGACTCTAATGTGACGATCGCTGGCTTCAGCACTGCGAGCGGACCGAGACACCGCGGACGGTAAGAAGAAAGGAGGGGGACTTGCCGTGTTCATTAGCAACAGGTGGTGCAACCCAGAGCATATTCACGTCAAGGAGTGCGTGTGCAATCCCTACGTGGAACTTATTGCTATCGGACTTCGTCCATACTATTTGCCACGGGAGTTTACCAATGTCATCGCCATCACTGTTTTTATTCCTCCGACCGGTAAAGCGAACACGGCCTGTGACGTTATTCACTCTGTCACGGCTGACCTGCAGACTAAACACCCTGGAGCCTTTATCCTCATCACAGGTGACTTCAATCATGCCTCACTCTCCTCCACTCTCCCTACATTCCATCAGTATGTCCAGTGTGGCACGAGAGACAGCAAGACTTTGGATTTACTGTATGCTAATGTCACCAATGCATACACCTCCACTGCACTCCCTCCACTAGGCAAGTCTGACCATAATCTCGTGCTGCTCTCCCCATCATACACACCTGTGGTTCAGCAGCAATCGGTCACTGTGAGGACTGTTAGGAAATGGTCAGATGGTGCCATGGACTGTCTGCGGGATGCCCTGGAGACCACCAACTGGTCTGCTCTCTGTGAACCACATGGTGAGGACCTGGAGGGACTGACACACTGTGTTTTTGACTACATCAAGTTCTGCACTGAGAACTCCGTCCCCACCAAGAAGGTACGCTGTTACCCAAACAACAAACCATGGGTGACAAGTGACCTGAAGGCCCTTTTGAACAAGAAGAAGAGGGCCTTCACTGCTGGAGACCCGGCTGAGCTCAGGAGAGTACAGAAGGAACTGAAACGCAGTCTGAAGGAGAGCAAGGACTCCTATAGGAAGAAGCTGGAGGAGAGACTGGAGAGGAACCAGACCAGGGATGTTTGGAGTGGGATGAGGACAATCACTGGCTTCCAGAAGAAAGGAATATGCTCAGCTGATGGGAACGTGGACCAAGCTAATGAGCTGAACCAGTTTTTCAACAGGTTTGATTCTAGCTCCCCCACCCCCAGCTGTCCCAATATTCCTCTGGATAACAATGGGTCCCCTTCACACCTCCCAGAGCCCCTAACACCTCTGCCAACTTCTTCCCCCTCCCCCCTGCTGACACCCTACATAGATTCCAACATGTCACCCATCCCCCCGACAGGACTATCCTTCACGTCTAGCCAGGTGAGGAGAGAGCTGGAGAGGCTCAACCAGAAAAAGGCTGAATTCCAGTACCACTCTGAGACATGTCACCTCCAGAAGTACTCGGATGACACATTCATAGTCGGATGTGTGGAGAATGGACAAGAGGATGAATACAGGGACCTTGTGGAGAGTTTTGTTAGGTGGAGCAGGGAGAATCTTCTGCAGCTCAACGTGGCCAAGACAGTGATGGTGGTGGATTTCAGTAAAAGCAAGTCCCCACCCTCCCCAGTCTGCATTAGTGGGAAAGATGTGGAAATAGTCCCATCTTACAGGTTCCTGGGTGTTCAGCTGGACAATAAACTGGAGTGGTCCACAAACACTCATGCTGTCTACAAGGAGGCCATGATCAGACTCTATTTCCTCAGGAGACTCAGGTCCTTCAGTGTTTGCAGCAGGATGCTCCACATGTTCTATCAGTCTGTGATGGCTAGCACCATCTTCTTTGCTGTAGTGTGCTGGGGTGCAGGCATTAAAGCAAAGGATGCCAACATACTCAATAAACTCATCAAAAAGGCAGGGTCTGTAAACTTGCAAACTTGAACAAGGTATAATTCATCCAAACCCAGTCAATAACAATAATTGTCTAATGTTTATGTTGTAATTATATATATATATATTTATTTATTTATCATCAGGGGACCACCCAGAGTGGCTAACCCAAGGCCGGACAGTCCTCATAATGAAGGACCCCCAGAAGGGCACAATACCGTCCAACTACCGGCCCATAACCTGCCTCAGCACCACATGGAAGCTCCTATCAGGCATCATAGCGGCTAAGATCAGCAGGCACATGGATCAATACGTGAGCAGAGCACAGAAAGGCATAGGGAACAACACCAGAGGTGCCAAGCATGAGCTACTGGTCGACAGGGCAATCGCCCAGGACTGTAGGATGTGGCACACCAACCTGTGCACTGCCTGGATTGATTACAAGAAAGCCTATGACTCAATGCCGCACACATGGATACTGGAGTGCCTAAAGCTGTATAACATCAACAGGACACTAAGAGAGTTCATCCAGAACTCCATGAAGCTGTGGAACACGACTCTGGAGGCCAACTCAAAGCTAATTGCGCAGGTGAGCATCAGATGTGGCATATATCAAGGAGATTCTCTGTCCCCCCTGCTGTTCTGCATAGGCCTAAACCCCCTGAGCCAGATCATCACCAAGAGTGGCTATGGGTACCAGTTCCGAAGTGGAACAACCGTCAGCCACCTCCTCTACATGGACGATATCAAGCTGTATGCCAAGAACGAGCGTGACATGGACTACCTGATTCACCTCACTAGGATCTACAGCAAAGACATCGGGATGTCATTCGGGCTAGACAAATGTGGGCGGATGATGTCTAGAAGGGGAAAGGTGATCGCAACTGACGGGGTTGAACTACCTAAAGGGAACATCACAGATGTGCAGGACAGTTACAAATACCTGGGGATCCCACAGGCAAATGGTAACCACGAGGAGGCAGCTAGGAGGTCAGCCACAGCCAAATACCTGCAGAGGTTAAGACAGGTCCTGAAAAGTCAGCTGAATGGTAAGCACAAGATCCAGGCCATAAACACCTACACCCTGCCAGTAATCAGATACCCTGCTGGCATAATACCCTGGCCACTGGAAGAGATACAAGCCACTGACATCAAGACAAGGAAGCTCCTCACCATGCACGGAGGGTTTCACCCTAAGTCGAGTGTCCTGAGGCTGTTCACAAAGCAAAAGGAAGGGGGCCGAGGACTAGTAAGTGTCCGAACTACTGTCCAGGAGGAAACAACAGGCCTTCAAGAATACATCAAGAAGATGGCCCCCACTGACCCACTGCTGAGTGAATGCCTCAGGCAACAAAAGCCCACCAAGGAGGAGGAACCTGAGGGGCTATCATGGAAGGACAAGCCCATGCATGGAATGTACCACCGACAAATTGAGGAAGTGGCTGATATCGAGAAAACATACCAGTGGCTGACAAAGACCGGACTGAAAGACAGCACAGAGGCACTAATCATGGCTGCACAAGAACAGGCCCTGAGCACCAGAGCAATAGAGGCCAGGGTCTACCATACCAGACAAGACCCCAGGTGCAGACTGTGTGGAGATGCCCCTGAGACAGTCCAGCACATCACAGCAGGGTGCAAGATGCTGGCAGGGAAGGCATACATGGAACGGAATAACCAGGTGGCTGGCATAGTATACAGGAACATCTGCACTGAGTATGGGCTGGAAGTCCCAGGGACCAGGTGGGAGACATCTCCGAAAGTGGTGGAGAACGAGCAGGCCAAGATCCTGTGGGACTTCCAGATCCAGACTGACAAGATGGTGGTGGCCAACCAGCCTGACATAGTGGTGGTGGATAAACACCGGAAGACAGTGGTGGTGATAGATGTAGCAATCCCGAGTGATAGCAACATCAGGAAGAAGGAACACGAGAAGCTGGAGAAGTACCAAGGGCTGAAGGAGGAGATGGAGAGAATGTGGGGGATGAAGGCAACAGTGGTCCCAGTGGTGATCGGGACACTAGGGGCAGTAACACCCAACCTGAGTAGATGGCTCCAACAGATACCAGGAACCACACCAGAGATCTCTGTCCAGAAGAGTGCAGTCCTAGGAACAGCTAAGATCCTGTGCAGAACCCTCAGACTCCCAGGCCTCTGGTAGAGGACCCGAGTCCGAAGGAAGGAGGCACCGCCGAGGAGAGCGAGGAAGAGAAAAAAAATAAATATATATATATATGTGTGTATATATATGTATGTGTATATATATGTATGTGTGTATATATATATGTATGTGTATGTGTGTGTGTGTGTATGTATATATATATATATATATATATATATATATATATATATATATGTGTGTGTGTGTGTGTGTGTGTGTGTATATATATGTATGTGTATATGTATATATATATATGTATATATATACTGTTTATATGTGTGTGTGTTCTAATCTTATTTATATTTATTTATTCTATGGATGAATAAAGTACATCTTGAATCTTGAATAATTAACTTAATAATGATAACCAAAAATGCTACGTTAACAGCTAGTTCAATTTCAACAGTGCAGAGGTTGGCAGAACATTAATGTAACAATTAGGCAGAGCCAACTAAACCCTAACCTGACTACCAATCTGATCACAACAACTAGGCTGGACTCACTACACTTAGCTAGACTAGGCTCAGTTTGTGTTCCCGGTCCTGGAGAGAGAGAGAGAGAGCGATGATCGCTCTGGCGTGTTGCTATTTCAGCTGGTGGTCCTGGTTGTTAACAACAGTCTTTGCTGTAAATGTGGTAAATGTTGACTGGTCTCTCTTTTGAGGTGGTTTATTTTTTCAGGTTTTTAAAGACTTTTTTAATTGGAGTTTCAAAAGAGTTTTTTTATGATTAAAGAGAGTTTGACACTTAGTAAAAATTCTAAAAGGTTCTATTTCGATAATTTGTTAGCTGACTGATGAAGACTGATTTTTACAGTTGAAAACTATTGTCTTTCTTACCTCCCCAGGTATTATAATTCCATGTCCATCTGCAGCTACTGTTCAACCTGGTCAACAGGCTTCTTTGCAGGCTGCACCACAGAAAGCACCACAGCCTCAGCAACTTTTGATGCAGCAGCAAACATCAGCATTCATACATTCGCAAAGCAACCAGCTGGTAGGCTAACACAAATGAATGGATTGAAATTTCAAAGAAGAAATAGCATTTGTCCACATGGATACACTTGAGTTGTCTTCATTTTCAGTCTGGTTGTCCTCTTGTTTTCAAAAATATAAATGTATATCTTAGAACATTCTTGCTTGTATGCTTTTTTTCATGCATCACATCACAAATTTGACCGAACCCCAATAAAACAATGTTTGGTTGGTAATATGTTTGTAATATTTGCAATTTGTATGCTTGCAAAAAGGACATAATATCATAAAGACACTTTGCTATAGTTAAAATGTCTTGTATGTTTTTCATTATGGGCTTTATGTCCAGATCTATTTTTAAGTCTAGATTTAAAAACCTTGACCAGAGTAGCTATTCATTAAAACACAGTTTCAGATTTAAGAGACCTACTTTACATCCTTTGCCATCTGTTGTAAAGTCGAATGAACCTGCTGGCCAACATGACATGTTGAAGAAAGTGGCTAATATGTGAGAAAAGTCAGTGAACTGTTCCTTTTTCTATTTTCACGAATAGAATGCCAGTGCCACAAATCTGATACTGGCTGTCAACATTAATGTGTTACCCAAAATGCCTAAAACGTTTTCACATCAATATCCAAAAAAGGACAATTGGTGGAGAAACAGCATGTTGAATTATTTTCCTGTTAACTTTCCACATAACTGCTGAATAGGAGGCTACAAATCAGAAGCTAACTTCAGCTTTTCAAGTTTTACACACATTCTCTTCAGAGCCCTACTACTGATAACTACACTGTATTTGTGCGCAAAATGAGAAATTATTTCTTTGTTACTAAAGCTGAGTCAGCATGGTTTCACCAGTTCATCTCACTACCTGCATGGCATTATGTAGAAGGAGCCACATGCACTGGTCCACATGCACCAGTCTCCAAACGTCAACATTTTTCTCAATATTATTTTTGACTTTATTCTTGACATCGCATTTCAACTTTTCTTCTTCAAGATTGTAGTAGACTTTTTTCCTCAACATTGTCTTTTGACTTTACTCTCAACATTTTAAATATTTTCATTGAGGACCTGCTTCTAACCTTTCTTTATTCAGTGTAAAATTGAGTATTTTGGCAGGGACACTATGAATGTTATGTGCACTTTCAGCATGCTTTAATGTACTCATAAAAGATAAATTTAAGTGTGGCATTTAATTTTATATTGCAACGTAGCTAATTTATTTATTTTTCCACATTTCCCACAACTCAGTATATCATATCATTTATAAGACCACTTAGCCATGGTAACTTTTCAGAGAACAGTCATCTCTTTTCTGCAGTAGTTTTTTTCTTCATGTTGATGAGCTCCTTAAATTTTCCTTTCCAGTCGGTGTTGCTTATTTTATGTTTTGGGTCAGATTGTTTCATTTTGGTTTAAGATCTTTTTCATGTTTCTCTTCACTTTATAGACTGCCGGCCAAGGCATCAGCAAATGTGGTTCCTTGACGCCTCCTTCCTCCCCAAAAACGGCTCCAAAGAGTGGCCACCGGCGCATCCTGAGTGATGTCACTCACAGTGCTTTGTTTGGTGTCCCAGTCAGCAAGTCCACTCAGCTCCTTCAGGCAGCTGCAGCTGAGGCCAGCCTCAACAAGTCAAAGTAAGGAGAATTAAGACCATTTATTGATCTGAATAAAAGCTGTTATTTCATGAGTTAGAGTGAGCCGAGAGGAGGCATAGACAGAAACTCCAAGGAGATCAAATGAGCCTTTTAAACTGGAGCATTCAGTAGCTATGTTACACTGCCTATAAAAAGTCTTCCCCCCTTTGGCAATGTTTTCACCTTTTGTTGATTTTATGCACAAATATATTGACTATTATGTTCAATATATTTTGGCTGTTTTGACACGAAATTGCAAAAAAATAGATTTGAATGGAAATCAATTAAAATATTATAAAATAATCTACCAACACCTACTAAAATCAGGTTTTTTTTAGTGGGCTGGTTTATGGCTATGTTGAGTTTATATGAGAATCTGGAAAATCAAGTATAAAAGAGAATGCTAGCAGTAGCTTCCATGCTGCCTTCTATCTTGTTTCCTCGTTTGCTAACAACAGCAGGTTTACCCATGTTTGTTGGGAAAGGGGTTGAAGAGGCTTATGTCTGGGAATAGACAGGGAATATTTTGAGGATTATTTGAGGATATTTAAGAAAAATTACCAAATTTCTGATTTCTGTTTTAAAGATTTTATGGGAGGTTTGCATAGCATCGATTGCAACATCTTCAGGGCCTTTGCTACTTCTGCAGAAACACATCGCGCTCCCTTTCAAAAATTGTCACTATGTAGAGAGGGATAATAGATCCTACACAGACCAGGAGAGCTGTGATCGAGATCGCCAAACTACACCATTTCCAGTTGTTGCTTTTCTTTTTGGTAAGCAAAGACGCTGCTCATATAACCTAATATAAACCCAGCTGAGTTAAACAACAAATGGAATATCTCATCTTTTTATTTGTTGCTCATTTGTAGTATGTTTTCTGACGATTCT
The DNA here is from genome assembly GCF_901000725.2 of Takifugu rubripes. Classification (NCBI taxonomy): domain Eukaryota; kingdom Metazoa; phylum Chordata; class Actinopteri; order Tetraodontiformes; family Tetraodontidae; genus Takifugu; species Takifugu rubripes. The sequence continues at coordinate 5,893,849 of NC_042305.1, forward strand.
TTGTGTAAACAATGTGTGCTTTTTGCTAACCAAAAGCTTTACAATTAATTTAAAAGTGACTGGCTGTAATTGCAAGTATTGAATATTGCCCCTCTTCCCTCATTTGGCTCTAAACTCTGGCAGTTGCATAATGAACCTGTCGACAGTCCACTGAAGCACAAATGACAAACCCCATTGTGTGTGTAGGGAAGACATTCACATTTCAGACAGGGTACGCAGTACCATATTGAACCCTTAACCCTGTCACAGTGGTGCCCCGAAAACCAGGTGTCCTTTGTAGACAATTGGAACAGTTTTTGAGGAAAACCTGGTCTGACAGTAGAGTTAGCCATGGAGTTCCTCAAGGTTCTGTACTTGGACCAATCCTCTTCACCTTGTACATGCTTCCCTTAGGGAACATTACTCGGCAGCATGGGATAAATTTTCATTGTTATGCTGATGACACTCAGCTTTATTTATCCATGAAACCAGAGGAGACAGAGAAGTTAGTGAAGCTTCAGACCTGTCTTAAAGACATAAAGTCCTGGATGTCTTCAAATTTCCTCCTCCTTAACTCAGGAAAAACTGAGGTCATGGTGTTTGGTCCTGAACCTCTCAGGGATAGATTAGATCACATGGTCACTCTGGATGGTATCTCATTAACATCTAGTCTCTCTGTGAGGAATCTAGGAGTGACTTTTGATCAAAATCTCTCCTTCAACTCACACATTAAATTAGTCTCTAGAAGTGCCTTTTTTCACCTGAGGAACATCACAAAGATCAGGAAGCTACTGCTGCTGCATGATGCTGAAAAGTTAATTCATGCTTTTGTTACTTCCAGGCTGGACTATTGTAATTCTTTATTGTCAGGGTGTCCAAACAACTCTTTAAGAAGCCTCCAGCTGATCCAAAATGCTGCAGCCAGAGTTCTGAAAGGTATTGACAAAAGAGATCACATAACTCCTGTAATGGCGTCTCTTCATTGGCTGCCCGTTAAATTTAGAATAATTTTTAAAACCCTTCTTTTGACCTACAAGGTCCTCAGAGGCCTAGCTCCATCCTACCTGGAGGAGCTAGTGATACCTTATCAGCCCAATAGACCGCTCCGCTCTCAGAATGCTGGTCTACCTGTGGTTCCCAGAGTTTCTAGGAGTAGAATGGGGGGCTGAGCATTTAGCTACCAGGCCCCCCTGCTATGGAACCAGCTCCCTGTCCAGGTACGGGAGGCTGACTCCATCGCTACTTTTAAGATCAGACTTAAAACCTACCTCTTTGAAAAAGCTTATTGTTACTAATTCTGTAGTTCCAGTTACTATCATAGACAGACAAATTATCATACTTAGGGGGTCGTCTAATCGTTAGGTCACATCTTAGCTATGCTGTTATAGGCCAAGGCTGCTGGGGGCCTCTGTCACCCCACTGGGTCATGGTTTCCTCTCCTCTCCTCTCCTTTCCTCTCCTCCTCCTCATCAAGCAGTTATGCTGATTCTTGTGTAGTTTTTCTGCTTCTTCCTCTCCCCCCCCCCTTTCTCTATTCATTTACAGGTATCGCCGCCTTTGGAGCTGCATGACGACCTCCGGCCCCGCTGACCCGCTGTATAGTGTATTTTTGTGTGTGTTTCTGTGCTCTGTGCTCTATGCCTCTCCTCTCCTCTCCTCTCCTCTCCTCTCCTCTCCTCTCCTCTTCCTCTTCCTCTTCCTCTTCCTCTTCCCCCTCCCTCTCCCTCTCCCCTCCTCTCCCTCTCCTCTCCTCTCCTCTCCTCTCCTCTCCTCTACCTGTCCTCCCCTTTCTCCTCTCTCTTTACCCAGCCGATGTAATAGATGTAATAAATGAGAGCTTTAGAAATGGCTTCATTTCATTACTTGAGTCAGTTGGTTTCCTTCAACAGATAAACCAACCAACTCATAGTTTCAACCACACCCTTGATCTAGTTCTGACTTATGCCTTAGAGGTAGAACATGTGTCAGTGCTCTCTCAGAACCCACTCCTGTCAGATCATTCTGTGATCACTTTTACATTCATGATTAAGGATTCTTCTATACTCAGAACACAGTCTTACTATAGCAGATGTCTTTCAGATAATGCTGTTGCTAAGTTTAAGGAAGAGATCCCTGTGCTAATCCCAGGACCACCGTGTGCTTCTCTGGGAATCAATCATTATAATCTTAGCCCGGCAGAGGTTGACTCTATTGCTGAAGGTGCAGCAACCTCACTGAGAATCACGCTTGATTCTGTTGCCCCTCTGAAAAAGAAAATAGTAAATCCGAGGAGGTGTGCCCCCTGGTATAATTCACACATTAGGACCCTCAAGCAGAAAGTGCAAAGACAAGAAAGGAAGTGGTATTCTTGTAAAATAGATAGCTACCATTTAGCCTGGAAAGACTGTCTGGTAGTTTATACAGTTTGGGCACCCTTGACAAGTGGCATTACCGTATTTTCACGACCATAAGGCGCACTGTATTAAAAGGAGCAGTCTCAGTTATGGGTGTTATTTCTGTATTTAAAACATACATAAGGCGCACCGTATTATTAGGCGCATGCTGAAAATATTCATTCTTCCGCCACAAAACCATCAAAGTTTTCATCTTCTGTATCTGAATTAAACAGTTGCACTATTTCAATGTTCAACATCCCAAATTCCTCTACTTAATCATCTGAATCAGACTCACCGACCGGTTCCGGTTCAGCGTTGATGCTGGCTTTTGTGAAAGCTCTTACAACACATGAAGACCGTATCATAGCCCGTGCGTCTACAATCCACCCGCATATGGTGGCATAACCTGCCCGCCGCTGCCTCATAGTCTTTGTGAAGGAGTGTTCGCCTTCCGTCATCCAGTGCTCTATCTGTTTCCGTGGCAGTCAAGAACCACAGTGAATGACGACTTCTCGTGCCCGTTGTGCGTATCGCCACCGTGCTGGTCCCTTTTTCTCCACTTTGTGGGTCAAAGGGATGTTAAAAGTCAGAGGGATCTCATCCATGTTGGTGATGTGGCTGGGCGCGGTTAACTTGTCGCGGCAGTAGGTGCGGAAGATGGCCACCCTCTCCTGGTAATCCACGGGCAGCCGCTGCGCAACAGTTGTCCTTGCGCGTATGGAGAGATGCCGCCTCCTCATAAAGCGAAATCACTAAGATTGCTCGATTGCCATTTTAAGCTGCATATTCGATGGCCTGCAGTTTAAAGTAAGCCTCATTCATACGCGTCTCGCTTGACCGGCGCCATTTAAGGGGATCCTTACACGTAGCTAATCGATTGGCGGAGCATTTACCGTAGTGCACCCACCAAAGGTGCACAGCAGATTTTGGAACTCGGTCCACACACAAGGCGCGCCATGTTATAAGGCGCACCGTCGATGTTTGAGAAAATCTCAGTGTTTTAGGTGCGCCTTATAGTCGTGAAAATACGGTATTTTTATTCACCAATCATTGGGTGTTTTAATTCACAACTTAATTTTGATATATCAAATAACTGATGAACACAATCATAATTCACCAGTGAAATGAGGTTTATTGGGTTAACAGAAAATGTGAAATATGCCCCAAAACAAAAAAAGGCCTGTGCATAAATTTGGGCACTTTAATAGAAAAATCATATTAGTATGTAGAGCCTCCTTTTGCAACAATAACAGCCTGTATGAATGTCTGGATCCTGGATGATTGTATTTTGGCCCATTCCACTTGGCAAAACCTCTGCAATTCAGTGATGTTTGAAGGATTCCGAGCATGGACAGCCTGCTTCAAGTCATCCCACAGATTCTCGATGATATTCAAATCTGGGGACTGGGATGGCCATTCCAAAACATTGTACTTGTTCCTCTGCACGAATGCTCGGGTAGATTTTGAGCAATGTTTGGGGTCATTGTCTTGTTGAAATACCCATTCCCGCCACAACTTCAACTTTGTGACAGACTCTTGAACATTATTCTCAAGAATCTGCTGATACTGAGTGGAATCCATGCGACCCTCAATTTTAACAAGATTCCCAGTACCAGCACTGGCCACACAGCCCCACAGCATGATGGAACCTCCACCAAATTTTACTGTGGGAAGCAGGTGTTTTTCTTCGAATTCTGTGTTCTTTTGCTGCCATGCATATCGCCTCTTGTTGTGACCAAACAATTCAATTTTTGTTTCATCAGTCCACAGTATCTTATTCCAAAATGATATTGGCTTGTCCAAATGTTCTTTTGCATACCTCTGGCGACTCTTTGTGACGACTGTGAAGAAAAGGCTTCTTCCGCATCACTCTTCCGTACAGCCTTTCCTTGTGCGAATTGTGCTGTATCGTTGACCGATGCACAGCGACACCGTCTGCAGCAAGATATCCTTGCAAGTCTTTGGAGGTGGTCTGTGGGTTGTTTTTAACCATTCTGACCATCCCTCGTCTTTGCCTCTTTTTTCTTGGCCTACCACTTCTGGGCTTAACAAGAACTGTGCCCGTGGCCTTCCATTGCCTCACAATGTTTCTGACAGTGGAAACTGACAGCTGAAATCTTTTGGACAGCTTTTTGTAACCTTCCCCTAAACCATAATGCTGGATAATCTTGGTTTTGAGATCATCAGAAAGTTGTTTTGAGGCTCCCATGTTGCAGCTCTTCAGAGGATAGTCAAACAGAATGAGATCTGGCATTTGGCCACCTTAAATATCATTATTGAATGCACCAGTCAATTAAGTTCAAGGCTTAATGAGCTCACCAAACCAACTTTGTGTGTCCAAATAAGTTGTGATGATTGGTTACAGGCCATCAAAGCAACAAAATGACAAGGGTTCCCACATTTTCGCACAGCCTATTTTTTACATTTGATTTAATTTCATACAATTGCATACTATGAATACTTAAAATCTGTGTTTGGAAATCAAGCTAACACCTGGCTCTTATGGGCAAATGAAGGACATGCCACCAAGATAATTTTGTGTGAAGTCAGAGTCCATTATTACACAACCTCAGAGGGGGTGCTCAAACTTTCTCATACCACTGTAAAAAGCCCCTCCGTAAGGCTAGAACAGCTTATTTTTCTTCTTTAATTGAAGAAAACAAGAACAACCCCAGGATTCTTTTTAACACTGTGGTCAAATTAACCAAGAATCACAGTGTTTTAAATCCACGTATCCCTTCTTCCCTTAGTGGTGAAAACTTCATGAGCTCCTTCACTGATAAAGTTCTAGCTATCAGAGAAAAAGCTAACCAGGCCATCCCAACAACTGGACCATCACCAGATGTGCTGACTGTGGGAACATAGTCTGTGTAGATTCTCAATCATCCAGGTCATTGTTATCCAAGGTAGTTTTCTATGTTAACTGGACTGTGTTTCCTCTCTTTGAAGACGTTTTGCCTTCTATCCAGAAGGCTTCTTCAGTTCTGAACTCGCTGGGGACCGAGCTTGCAAATATAGCCCCTGTGGACCATTGGCATGTTAATGATCTGAGTGGTCACCTGAGAGTCGTTGGCAGGGTCATTGGTAGGGTCGTTCACCTAGATTCGGTTGAGGTGTCTCCCCTTTGTCTGCTGGCTCACTTGGTGGTGAGTCACCAGGTCTCGTGGAATGGTGTGAACGTTTGGTTTGTTGTTGGAAGGAGTGGAGGACTGCATTGTATGTGGGTGATAGGAAGTGCCTCAGCCCACCACCTCTGTTTAAGGATTGTTTTTCCAATTTGACATGGATAGCTTCCTTGACACCCCTCTCAAACCAGCTGTCTTCTCTGGCCAGTATTCGTACTTGGCTGTCCTCAAAGGAGTGCCCGCTCTCCTTTAGGTGTAAGTGGATATACATATATACACACACACACACGCATATACTGTATATATATATATATATACACTGCTCACAAAAATTAAAGGAACACTTTTTTTATTGGGCCTGGCATGAATTGAATTAAACCTGTCTCGGGCCTCGTTAATCAATTTCAGCTGTATTGGTGTTCATGGAATTAACAACTGGTGCACTTCAGTGGCAACAATTAGAAAACCCTCAAAACAGGACTGGTTTTACATGTGGAGGTCATTTCAAGTTTCTCCCTCTTGATCTTTTTTGGCTGGTTTTCCACTCGCGCTGATTTTGGCTTGCGTAATTATCTCTACTGGCAGTATGAGGCGATTCCTTAACCCTACAGAAGTTGCACAGGTTGTCCAACTTCTCCAGGATGGCACATCCACACGTGCTGCAGCAAGAAGGTTTAATGTGTCTCCCAGCACAATCTCCAGAACATGGAGGAGATTTCAGGAGACTGGTGGTTATTCTCGGAGAGCTGGACAGGGCCATAGAAGGTCCTCAACCCCTCAGCAGGACCGATACCTGCTCCTTTGTGCAAGGCGGAACAGGCTGAGCACTGCTCGTGCCCTACAGAATGACCTCCAGAGGGCCACTGGTGTGAATGTCTCTACCCAAACAATCAGGAACAGACTTCATGAAGGTGGCCTGAGGGCCCGACGTCCTGTAGTGGGCCCTGTGCTCACTGCCCAGCACCGTGGAGCTCGACTGGCATTTGCTGAAGAACACCAGAATTGGCAAGTCCGCCACTGGCGCCCTGTACTTTTCAAAGACGAGAGCGGGTTCACCCTGAGCACCTGTGATTCAGATTCAGATTCAGATTCAGAGTACTTTATTGATCCCTTTAGAGGGTGTCCGTCAGGGAAATTAGCATCTCCAAAAAAACGTACAGCACTGTACAAAATTACCCACCACCATTACACACCATTAAACCTATTAAAGATAATAAAAATAGAATAAAATAAGAAATAAAATAGAATATAAATATAAAATATAAAACTATAAAAATGTAAATAAATGAATAGAGGGATGAATGAACTGAATGAATGGATGTCACAGTATTATGTTATTGCAGTGTTGTTCCAGTCCTTCTGTTGGCCCTCCTCCCCCCCAGTGAGGAGTTGAACAGTCTGATGGCTCGGGGGATGAATGAGTTCCCCAGTCTGTTTGTCCTGAACTTGGGGAGGCGCAGCCTCTGGCTGATCAGGCTTCTCTGGCTGTGGATGACAGTGTGCAGAGGGTGGCGGACATTGTCCATGATGCTCCGCAGTTTGTCAATAGTTCTCCTCTCTGCCACTGTCGCCAGAGGTTTCAGCTTCATCCCCACCACCGAGCTGGCCCGCCTGATCAGCTTCTCCAGCCTGGAGAGGTCCGCTTTTGTCACACTCCCCCCCCAGCACACCACAGCGTAGGACAGGATGCTGGCGACCACAGACTGGTAGAACATCCAGAGGAGTTTCCTGCAGATGTTGAAGGATCTTAGTCTCCTCAGGAAGTACATCCTGCTCTGGGTCTTCTTGTACAGCTGCCTCGTGTTGCTTGTCCAGTCCAGCCTATTGTCCAGCCACAGCCCAAGATATTTATAGGTCTGCACGCCCTCCACCTCCTCCGTTCCTATCTGAACTGGTCTAGGTCTCGGTCGGTCCCTCCCAAAGTCAATGACCAGTTCTTTAGTTTTGGAGGTGTTGAGCTGCAGGCTGTTGTTGTGGCACCAGGCAACAAAGTCCCTCACCAGGCACCGGTACTCCTCCTCTTCGTCGTCTCTGATACATCCAACGATGGCTGTGTCATCTGCGAACTTCTGGATATGACACATTTCGGAGTTGTAAAAGAAGTCCGAGGTGTACAGAGTGAAGAGGATGGGGGACAGCACAGTCCCCTGTGGAGCACCGATGCTGCTGACCACAGTGTCAGACGTGATGTCCTTCATCCTGACGAACTGCGGCCTGTCGGTGAGGTAGCTGGAGATCCAAGCAACCAGGCAGGGGTCCACTCGCATCCGTAGAAGCTTGTCCTGTAGGACAAGGGGCTGGATCGTGTTGAAGGCACTCGAGAAATCCAAAAAGAGGATTCTCACTGTGCCACTCCCCTTGTCCAGATGCGAGTGGACTCGGTGCAGCAGGTAGATGATGGCGTCCTCTACACCGACCTTGTCCCGGTAGGCGAACTGTAAGGAGTCCTCAGCGTGCTGCACCTGGGGCCTGAGGAGGTTGAGGAAGAGCCGCTCCAGAGTCTTCATCAGATGTGAGGTGAGTGCCACCGGCCGGAAGTTGTTCAGCTCACTCGGTCTGTTCTTCTTGGGGACTGGAATGATGCAGGACGTCTTCCATAAGGTGGGCACTTTCCCCAGCTCCAGGCTGAGGTTGAAGACCCGTTGTAGTGGCTCCCCGAGTTCAGCAGCGCAGGTCTTGAGGAGCCGGGGACAGACTTTATCCGGTCCAGCTGCTTTTCAGGGCCAGAGCTTCCTCAGTTCTCCCCTCATCTGGTCAGCCGTGAAGCAGGGAGGATGTGGGGATGGTGAGAGCAGGGGGATGCAGGGAGGATGTGGGGATGGTGAGAGCAGGGGGATGGGGGTGGTAGAGGGTGGAGGGAGGAGGGAGGTCAGTAGAGGGAGGAGAGGTGGGGTTGGGGGAAGTTGTGGTGGGTGGCGGGTTGGAGGGAAGGGGGGTAGAGGGGAGCTGGGCTGCTGGGGAGGGGGGGGGGTGGTGGAGGGGAGCTGGGCTGCTGAGGTGGGGGGCAGAGGATTGGACGACGATTGATTGATAGACGTGAAAGAGTCTGGAGAAGACAAGGAGAACGTTATGCTGCCTGCAACGTCGTTCAACATGACAGGTTTGGTGGTGGGTCAGTGATGGTCTGGGGAGGCATATCCATGGAGGGACGCACAGACCTCTATTGCCTAGGAAATGGTGCTCTGACTGCCATAAGGTATCGAGATGAAATCCTTGAACCCATTGTCAGACCCTACGCTGGTGCAGTAGGTCCTGGTTTCCTCCTAATGCACGACAATGCCCGGCCTCACGTGGCAAGAGTATGCAGGCAGTACCTGGAGGATGAAGGAATTGAAACAATTGAATGGCCTTCTCGATCCCCTGACTTAAACCCAATAGAACATCTCTGGGACATTATGTTTCGGTCCATTAGGCGCCGCCAGGTTGCTCCTCAGACTGTACAACAGCTCAGGGATGCCATCACACAGATCTGGGAGGAAATGCCACAAGACACCATCCGTCGTCTCATTAGGAGCATGCCGCAACGTTGTCAAGCATGCATACAAGCTCGTGGGGGCCACACAAGATACTGAAAAGCATTTTGAGTTGCAGAAATTAAGTTTTGGAAAAAATGGACTAGCCTGCCACATCTTCATTTCACTCTGATTCTATGGTGTCTACACAATTGAGCCCTCTGTAGGCTGAAAACTTTTATTTCCATTAAAAGACTTGGCATCCTTTTGTTCCTAAGACACTGCCCTGTCGTTATTTGTATAGATATCCAACTTCATATTGAGATCAGATGTATCTAATGTGTTTCTTTAAAGTGCTCCTTTAATTTTTGTGAGCAGTATATATACACAGTATATCCTCCTCTCCCTCTCCTTCTCCCTCTCCTTCTCCCTCTTCTCTCCTCTCCTCTTCTCTCTCTTTACCCAGCCGGCTATCAGCAGGAGGGTCCCCCTACATGAGCCTGGTCCTGCTCAAGGTTTCTTCCTGTTAAAGGGGAGTTTTTCCTTGCCACTGTTGCTTGTCTGGGGTTAGGCCCTGGGATTCTGTAAAGCGCCTTGAAACAATTTTGATTGTATAAGACACTATATAAATAAAGATTGATTTGATAAAGATTGATTTGATATACTGTCTCTCTCTATATATAGACAGTAAATCTATGATTCAATTCTACTTTGCACACTTAACAGTTGTTTACTCCTCTGTGTATTACAGATCAGCCTGCGCTACTCCTTCTGGCTCTCCCTGTTCCTCTCAGCAGAGTGTATATAGTCCAGCGATTAATGATCCCCAAGCAGGCATTATTGCACCCAAAATGCAGTCCAACTGGAACCCTTTCGAGGACGATAACTTTTCCAAGCTAACAGTGGAGGAGCTGCTTCATAAGGACTTTGCAAAGCTCACTGACAGTAAGAGTCTCAGTCTTGGTCTATAGAATTGAAGAATCTTTGCATGAACCAAAATATTTTGTCTTTTTTTTGGACACCACTACAAAACCAGGAGAAAGGACTGTTGCTTCTGGTGAAAATCTCATTCCAGGTCTTGATGCATTTCCAGGTACTCATATAATCCACATCATTTTATGTTCACTGCTTTTCATCTTATTTCATTGCTTTGCATATTTTATTTACGATGACACTTCATTTTCTGGCCACATCAAGCTAGAAATTCCTTTACTGTGTCTGGAGAAATTGGAAGATTAATGGATGGATGAGTGCCATTCATTTCATGGAAAAAGGACAAATAATCTTTTAAACTTCTGTATTGTCTATTTAGTGGTGTGGAAACCATGTGCGTACATGCACATGTGTATTTGTGTATAGATATAAAACTGTCTGGCAGTACCTGTGGTTGAGGCAAAGTATCCATGAGTCAATTTTGAGTCTCCTCAGTCCGCAGATGAAGATGGGCCAATATCTTGCTGTTTTGGTTAGAATGTTGTTGTTATGAATCCAGTCTCTATGTTGTGAAGTCCCAGAAACCTGAAACTTCTCTCTGCACTGTTGTCGAGTTGCATCACAAACAGAACCCTTTAATGGTTAATAGCCCTTAACTGATTTTCTTCTTCCAAAATGTTAGGTTACAAGTGCTACTTTATGTGGTGGGGGTCATGACATGCTCATCCCAGTCACAGCGGTTTCTCATATGTTTTCATGAATAGGGAGAACAGCTAATTTGCATCTTATTTGCAGATCCGTGCTTTTGCTCTTGCAACGCAACATAAAGAGAAATTAAATTTTAATTGCAGTGCCTTACTGGTTGAGCCTCTTTAGCAGATAAACAGTAGGCAGATGACATTGAGCCTTTTTAAAATGATGGAACAGGCCAGGCCTCGTTACTAAAAATATTTTTTTCAGGTTTCTGTTCTGTTCAAATTGAAGGACAAGACCATTAGGTTATGGCATTGAAATTGTCTCAACTTAGCTTTGTCACACACACGTAAGCTAAAACAGTAAACATCCAAACAATATTTTAGGATGGTATTGACTGTGACATTAGTAAATAAGTAGTTTAAAAACAACTTTCAGCTTTGGCCTTTTTTCTATAGTGAAGGGAACAATTGGTCATATCCGCTGCACCATTGTCTGAGCGATTGCATTACTTTTGTAAGACCCCAGCAATTTTTTTGTAAGTATTAGTTGCACTAAATCGTCTTTTTCCTATCAAGACAGGTTTTTATATCTAAACATAGGTTTTTCATTTGATTTGGGTTGTTCAAAGACATAAATCCACTTATGTAAGTGATTGCTTCTGGTCTTTTTGATTGGTGCCTTACAATTCTTGTCTTGCCTTTTACAAAAAGCAAAATGTATCCTATTAATTTTATAAATTCAGCAATAATGTCTACATTTGGAGAGTTTAATGTTACGTTAGTTCCTCTGCTCAGCAGTTTCCTTTATGGACCACAATTCCTTTTATGTGTCTGCCATCTGCCCTTGCTTACAGGTAGTGCAATTGAACATCTGAAACACTTTCAACATGTTCATGTTCAAGACTTGATTGAATGACTGCTAGTTGAGGCGGCAGATTACGGACTATAATTCTGGTTGGAGGTGCTTGGAGATCAGAAGGCTGAGTGAGAAAATCAGGTTCACTCTTCCACCGGTGCGCCAAGTCCATAAGCCTCAGACTTCATGTTATACCTTATACGGTTATCTTCACTGAGTCCACATATCCCCAGTCTGCTTACCTCAGTAAGAGTTTGAATCTCCGCTACATGTGCCAATGTAGAACCTGTAATGGTGGAATCTTAGCCACTGGAGCGGTATAGTTAAGTCTGAGCAGAGGAATTCCTGCTTCCAGATGTCCTGGAGAAAAAGGTTTGACCACTGCCAGTACTTTACTCGCCACTGCCTGAGACTGATTCCCCCTCCAGGAGTAGCTGCCCGTGCTTTTTAGGGTTATCCACATAAAAGGAGTGATCCACAAACTTGACCAAGTTGGCCTTCACAGTTGTCCTGAACATGGCACTCGAGTGCATATGTGGTGAAACAGGAGCCCGCATGTAGTGCCAAATGGCAGCACTTTCCATTCCTAGATGGTTGGCTCCTTCTCCTTCTGCATTTCTCTCTAAATGAATCTCAGCACCAGGCTGTTAGGGGACTGCAAGTAGATTTGGTGAAACATACACTTTATATCCGTGCTCACAGCATACAGGTGCTGTTGGAACCCCAGCAAGACACCAAATAGAACAATCCAACTTAAACTTCAACCTCAACTTATCTTTATTGATCCCTTTGGGACCCTAGGGCAGGCCTGGCCAACCCGCGGCTCCCAAGCCGCATGCGGCTCTTTGCCTGGTTTCATGCGGCTCTAACGTTCATATCGAAGTTTGGGTTTGTGTTTTTTTAATGTGCGTGTTCGCTTCACGAGTTCAATACAGTACTTTCGCCGAAAGCGCATGCGTGTTAGATGAAAATACCGCAAAGTTTCTCAGTAGGGACAAGATCTTTTGAGTAAACAATTAGTGTCAAGTTCGCCTTCAAAATGGCAGGAAAAAATGCACGAAAGCTTCGTGACTCAGTTCCGTGATCTACAACTGAAAAGACCACAGATTGCATTCCTCGCTGCCCCTTTTAATGTGGAGACGCACTGTTGAAAAGCCCCGCTATTCACAGATGAGGCTGCAGCTGAGTTTGAGATTATCGATCTTTGTGAGGAGGACCAACTGAAACCTGCTTTAAGGGAAGGGGCCATTGAGTCCTGGAAAAGTGTGCCAATGGAAAAATACTCCAATGTCAAATGGGCTGTGCTTAAGATACTGTCAATATTTGGGTCAATATACGTCTGCGAGTCTGTGTTTTCTATCCTGAAACACGTGAAATCAAAGCGTCGAATATTCTGACTGACACCCATGTGAAAGAATTGCCTGGCAACAAGTGAATACAAGCCAGAATTGAAGAGGATTGTTCAAAGCAAGGAATGCCAGAAGTCCCACTAAGCAACATGCATAGTAAGAGGAAAAAAATATATTTTAATTATTATATTTTTGTTTGTGGACTGTGACTGGCCCATGGTCTGTAGAAGTCAAATTCTGTCATCATGTTAGTGTGTGACATTTACAATAAATCTGGCTAAGCAGAGGTCTGTGTGTGTGAGGAAGGGATGAGGTGATGTTCATGTGTGCCCATGTGTATGATGTGGCTCTTTGCAGTAACACAGTAAAAAATGTCTTGGGCTCGGACTGGTTGGCCACCCCTGCCCTAGGGTGAAGACTGGAATGTCCTACTGCTCCACCCAGGAGGGATGAGAATGCGAGGGCACTACAGGGAGAGGTGTTTTAGGTAACTGTGATGGCTGATGGAAAGAAAGTATGGCAACTTCAAGGTCCTACTGCACTTTCCTCATGTGCAACCATCTTTCTGTCTTCCAAATGAGTCATTCTTTGGCCTTGAAGACCTCCTCCTGGCTTCCTCATGGAGTTGCTATTTCTCCTCTCTGAGGTGATCATCCAGCAGCTTGCACTCCTAGTCAGCTTGAGTCTCCTCCATTTGGCAGCAGATGCACAGTACTAAAGCATCATCTTCTTCACTCTGTCCTCTAAAGACCTGGCCTGTGTAGGAGCTGCCATGATGGTAAACGGTAGTGGATAGAGCTGGGCTCACAAATGGCTGGAATTCAACCTGGTAGTTCTCCACGTGAGCAGGCAGGTGGCACTCTCTGCTGATGGTGCCAGGGCTCTGATGCTGTGTTGTCCATGATCTTAGGTTGCACTTAGTCTGGCTTGAAGGACTAATGTTTGAGAGTAAGCCTTAACTGCAGGATTGCTGGTTGAGGCTGCAGGTTATGGACTGTGATTCTGGTTAGAATCAATAACCAATTGGTCCCTTTCACAGGATCGGGATGAACTATTGGTCAAAACGAATCGATGAATGGAATGGGCTATTTATTATATTCACAACTTTGAGGTTGGGCAGGAAGCTTAAAGCATTACAGGGTTTAGATATGCTAATCTTAAGGGTGTTATCTAATGCAAAAGCTGCCAACATGTCCTACAGTCCCTTGATCGTCAGGTCACCTTTCATCCTATCCCTGCAGGGGGGGCCAGTTGTGTCCTGACTTGTGCCCGTAGCATCACTGGACCTCAACTTGTAGGGCTTTCTTACACATTCCCTACTCCCCCAAACCATGTATTCCTTGCTCTCCCTATACCACTTACATAGATGGTCCCCAGAATAACTTTTTAACTGTACCTCAGCCTGAAAATGATTAATACATGCCGGTACTTTTATTGCATTACTGCTAAAGTAAATCATAAAAATTTGTGTTATTTATGTGTACAAGGGTATCCAAGGTAGTTTTCTCTGTCAACTGGACTGTGTTTCTTCTCTGTGAAGACGTTTCGCTTCTTCGGTTCTGAACTCGCTGGAGACCGAGCTTGAAAATATAGCCCCTGTGGACCATTAACATGGCAATGGTCCACAGGGACCAACAGAATAAATACGACAGAATAAATTGCCCATTCCCAATTCCCAATTGCCCAATTTATTCCTTGTCCCAGTTTACATGCAAGCTGAAAAACTAATAATTGATGGGAACATATCATCACATAATGAACAACTGGAGTCAGGCTGCAGACTGGCATTTCAGACAACAGGAAAATGGATACTCATACAGCTTTATTAATTTCATACAGAATGTATTACTTATTGTGCAGAAATATGGACGCTATTCCTCATTTTACTGCAACCAGCTTTGGGGCTCATATGTCAACACAAGGATTGTGGAGCATGTGCACATGCATTGTTTAGTTTAAATCCAATTAAGGTGTGAAAATGCCAGAGCAATAATTCATTTTTTCAAGTGTCATGTAAATGGACTTTGACCAAAAGTGTCTTAATTTACTGCAGCAATATGTAGGGTCAGTATATGCCTTAATCAGAGAAAATGCATGTACACACGCTTCACAAACCCACGCTGGCATATCAAATCAAATCAATCTTTATTTATATAGCGTCTTATACAATCAAAATTGTTTCAAGGCGCTTTACAGAATCCCAGGGCCTAACCCCAGACAAGCAACAGTGGCAAGGAAAAACTCCCCTTTAACAGGAAGAAACCTTGAGCAGGACCAGGCTCATGTAGGGGGACCCTCCTGCTGATGGCCGGCTGGGTAAAGAGAGAGGAGAGGAGAAGGAGAAGGAGAAGGAGAAGGAGAAGGAGAAGGAGAAGGAGAAGGAGAAGGAGAAGGAGAACGGGTCAGCAGGGCCGGAGGTCATCATGCAGCTCCGAATAGGGGGGGGGGCAGAAAAACTAGACAAGAATCAGCATAACTAGTCTGCTTGATGAGGAGGAGGAAAGGAGAGGAGAGGAGAGGAAACCATGACCCAATGGGGTGACAGAGGCCTGTCAGGTGATCATGTTTCCGGACCCCGGCAGCCTTGGCCTATAACAGCATAGCTAAGATGTTAACCTAATGATTAGACGACCCCCTAAGTATGATAATTTGTCTATCTATGATAGTAACTGGAACTACAGAATTAACAACAATAAGCTTTTTCAAAGAGGTAGGTATTAAGTCTGATCTTAAAAGTAGCGATGGAGTCAGCCTCCCATACCTGGACAGGGAGTTGGTTCCATAGCAGGGGGGCCTGGTAGCTAAATGCTCACCCCCCCATTCTACTCCTAAAAACTCTGGGAACCACAAGTAGACCAGCATTCTGAGAGCGGAGTGGTCTATTGGGCTGATAAGGTATCACTTGCTCCTCCAGGTAGGATGGAGCTAGGCCTCTGAGGACCTTGTAGGTCAAAAGAAGGGTTTTAAAATTTATTCTAAATTTAACCGGCAGCCAATGAAGAGACGCCAGTACAGTAGTAATGTGATCTCTTTTGTCAATACCTGTCAGAACTCTGGCTGCAGCATTTTGGATCAACTGGAGGCTTCTTAAAGAGTTGTTTGGACACCCTGATAATAAAGAATTACAATAGTCCAGCCTGGAAGTAACAAATGCATGGACTAACTTTTCAGCATCATGCCACGTCAGTAGCTTCCTGATCTTTGTGATGTTCCTCAGGTGAAAAAAGGCACTTCTAGAGACTAATTTAATGTGTGAGTTGAAGGGGAGATTTTGATCAAAAGTTACTCCTAGATTCCTCACAGAGAGACTAGATGTTAATGAGATACCAACTAGAGTGATCATGTGATCTAATCTATCCCTGAGAGGTTCAGGACCAAATACCATGACCTCAGTTTTTCCTGGGTTAAGGAGGAGGAAATTTGAAGACATCCAGGACTTTATGTCTTTAAGACAGGTCTGGAGCTTCACTAACTTCTCTGTCTCCTCTGGTTTCATGGATAAATAAAACTGAGTGTCATCAGCATAACAATGAAAATTTATCCCATGCTGCCGAATAATGTTCCCTAAGGGAAGCATGTACAAGGTGAAGAGGATTGGTCCAAGTACAGAACCTTGAGGAACTCCATGGCTAACCCTACTGTATGAGGAGGGAACACCATGGACATGAGCAAACTGGTATCTATCAGATAAATGTGATCTAAACCAGTCTAGTGCTGTCCCTTTAATCCCAATCACATGTTCCAGTCTATGTAACAGGATGCTGTGATCAACTGTATCAAAAGCAGCACTGAGATCCTGCATAACCAGCATAGAGACCAGTCCATGATCTGAAGCTATGAGAAGATCATTCGTAACTTTAAGAACTGCTGTTTCTGTGCTGTGATGAGCTCTAAAGCCTGACTGAAACATCTCAAACAGGCTGTTTCTCTGCAGGTGCTCCAGTAACTGAGTCACCACCACCTTCTCAAGAACTTTAGAGATAAAAGGAAGGTTGGATATTGGCCACTAAAGAACCATTGATCTGGTCCAGGATAGAACTGCCTATCAGTGGTAAAACACTTTCTGCTTGAGGGTCCTGATATGTGAATTATACCAGGGGGCACAGCTCCTCTGATTTACTATTTTCTTTTTCAGGGGGGCAACAGAATCAAGCGTGATTCTCAGTGAGGTTGCTGCACCTTCCGCAATAGAGTCAACCTCAGCAGGGCTAAGATTATAATGATTTATCCCTGGGGAAACACACGGTGGTCCCGGGATCAGCACAGGGATTGCTTCCTTAAACTTAGCTACAGCATTATCTGAAAGACATCTGCTATAGTAAGACTTTGTCCTGAGCATAGAAGAATCCTTAATCATAAATGTGAAAGTGATCAAAGAATGGTCTGACAGGAGTGGGTTGTGAGGGAACACTGACACATGTTCTACCTCAACACCATAAGTCAGAACTAGATCTAGGGTGTGGTTGAAGTTATGAGTTGGTTGGTTTATCTGCTGGAGGAAACCAACTTACTCAAGTAATGTAATGAAGCCATTTCTAAAGCTGTCATTTATTACATCTACATGGATATTAAAGTCTCCAATGATAATGACTTTGTCCGTTCTAAGGACCAAGTCAGATAAGAAATCAGAGAACTCAGACAGGAACTCTGAATGTGGCCCAGCAGGGGGCCGATATACAACTACAAACAGAAGTGGCTTTTCTGCCTTCCAGTTCAGATGGGTGATGCCAAGAGTCAGGCTTTTAAATGAACTGGAGCCATATTTTGGTCTATGATTAATTAATAACTTGGAGTGATAGATTGCTGCCACTCCCCCTCCTCGACCAGTAACACGTGGAATATGATAATTAAGATGAGTAGGAGGAGTAGATTCATTTCAACTAACATACTCCTCCTATAATCCAGGAATGTAAACATCCAAGCAAGTTTGTCACGGAAGAAGGCAACAAAGCAATAATCATCTTATCTGCACAGTGAGTTATGTATATATTGGTTACAAGAAGAGTGCAGCTGCATGATTATCAATCTTGCTGTTGTTTTGTTGTTCCAGTTATTTATTATGTCAGGATGACGCTCAGCCGGAACCAAGGCCATAGTAACCTGCTGAAAAGATTACGGTAATATTGGTCAGATGCTGGATTTTCTCTCCATCTAAACTGGGACAAGAAACAAATTTTGACGAGACACCAAATTCTAAGTGAATGATTTTCAGATAGTTTAATGCTATTTATATTCTAGGATATGCTATTGATATTCTATGAGCTTTGGGTAATTACCGAAAGAACAAGATCATGGGTACAAGCGGCTGAAATGAGCTTCCTCCGTAGGGTGGCTGGAGATAGGGTGAGAAGCTCTGCCATCCGGGAGGAGCTCGGAGTAGAGGTGCTGCTCCTCCGCGTTGAGAGGAGCCAGATGAGGTGGCTTGGGCATCTTGTTAGGATGCCCCCTGGACGCCTCTCTGGTGAGGTGTTCAGGGCATGTCCCTCCGGTAGGAGGCCCCTGGGAAGACCCAGGACACGTTGGAGAGACTATGTCTCTCGACTGGTCTGGGAACCCCTCAGGATCCCCCCGGATGAGCTGGAAGAAGTAGCTAGGGAGAGGGAAGTCTGGGCTTCTCTTCTTAGGCTGCTGCCCCCGTGACCTGACGATGGATGGATGGATGGATGGATGGATGGATGGATGGATGGATGGATGGATGGATGGATGGATGGATGGATGGATGGATGGATGGATGGATGGATGGATGGATGGATGGATGGATGGATGGATGGATGGATGGATGGATGGATGCTGAACAGTAACTCTGCTTAGTGTATCAACAAGCTTTTGTCTTTGTTCTGGCTTTTTCTCAGACTCTCTCATTGGAGAGAATTCACTGTTGTGTTGTGATCACTTATCTCATACTTCTCATGGAAACCAGTATATTTCTGCTCTCACTTCCTCCTCCTGTTCTTCTGCTCTTTCTACCTTCGGATCATTTCTGGAAGAGCTGGCACCTGCTCAGCAGCTTTCTGGTAAGACTTTTAAAATGCCAAATTATCAGAGCCATTCTAGATCTTTTAAATAGGTAAATGCCTGAAACAGCCTCATAACAGATCCAATTTGTTAAGGAACAGTCCCCTAGAGTACTATAATTTCCATTTCCTCTGCTCATTTTTAATCTCCTTGCATTTCCCTTTATTTTTCTTTGGATGTTAACTCATTTCCATCCTTCATCACCAGACACTGCTTTTCTCATGTCATGTGGGGAGAGGGGCAACAGCGATGAGTTTGACCCTATTCCTGTGCTCATCTCCAAAAACACAAATCAAGGTAAGGTTAATAGGATTCTCAGATGAGCATTCACACTGCTGAAGCAAATGCAGTTCTGATAGCTGTAAGTGGTGACCACTGTTGCATGAAGACTGCATTTATAAAAGCCATTTTATCTGTCTCAAATAAGCCGTCCATCTCTTGTTATAATTTCACAGTACAAAGATTATCCCTACTTACATTGTTTCTCTTCACACATGCCTCTGTTCTGCCAAAATTATCCTCTCATTGTCATAATGTAATATTACACACTTTTGATTTTCTTTGGCTTTTCCATGGCCATTTCTATCTTTTTCTCCCTCTGTTTTTCTCTATGGCACATTCCAGATGGTCACTCACACCGCAACAGTGGCAGTTCAGAGTCCAACATCCCCAACTTGGCTCGCTCCCTCCTGCTGGATCAGCTCATTGACCTCTAAAGGGGTGGGAGAGGTCGAAGGGACAGTGGTGCAAGCTTATTAGTGGGGGAGAGAGAGGGAATAGAGTTGGGGAAAACATTTAATGTAGCACCTAGAGTAAAAGAAGAGCCAGTGTAACATTTATCGAGTCTCTGAAATATAGTCAATGTGCCTCATTTACCTCAACTTCATCTCTTTTTGTCTGATAAGCTGGTGTCACACGTTTCTGCTGTTTTTTTGGCATTCCCACACAAGTAAACATTTTGTCACTAATGCCTGAGCATATCACCTGCTTCCGTATCAGATTCAAACCCATCTTTTTCATGCTTCCCTCTTCTTGCCATTAATATCCCTCATTATTGTAGTGGCCAGCTATCACCACATGTATTTTTATTCAATTGATCACACCTGTATTGTTTTCATACAGGGTTGAATAGTTAATAAAAACTCACCAGCTTCAAATGCAGTTCAGTGGTGTTCAACTTTTACCATAATCTGTTGCAAATCTTTTGGAATTTACTGGTTTTCTCCATTAATTTGTCACTCAATAAGTGTATTAAACACACGCTTTAAGCCAAAAGCAAAACTAAGTGAACCGTAGAATTCAATAACTGGTTGACCCGACACACATATACGCACAAACAATACTGAAGCATTTAATGGCATAATACATTGAGGGCATTAGATTGTAGATAAAACATTGAATTAATATTCATGAATGAAACATAACTGCCCCAGGTCTTCTACACATCTTGATTAGATAATGTATAAATAATATTCAACTCATAGCAGAATTCTGAATTTGGCACTCTTGCCTGCTTTAGTTGGTTGCGAGGATTGTACTGTAGCTCTAGAACACAAGGATATTAATGACATCTTGAAGAGAATGGTGCATGTCCCAGATCTTTCATGTTTATCATGTGTGCGTAGAGGTGAGCAGATTTTTGGCAACACAATTGTGGTGCACAGAGAGGTGGAAAGTATAGAATTTTGATGTTGCTGGCTAAGCTGATGAAATTCTGTTTTTCAAAACACGTCTTTATAGCTACATTCCCCAATTGGTTATCTATTTCATCCCCAGCAGACACGTTCACAGAAATCATTTCTTTATTTACACACTTCCAGCACTGCTAAAAATATTGTGTGTATGTCTATAAAATATGGGGTAATTATTGGTAGTGCTTTACACTATACTATATGTAGTGTATACCATCATGACATGTAAAAATGTACAAAGACAATTATAATAAATATTTGTATATAAACCTGTACTCTTGGGTGTAGGGTGTTGAAATTCTAAGTCTTTTTTTCTATTTTCCTGCCCTTTGACCACACACACACACACACACAACAAAGTGACGGATTTTTTTGTGAAAACAGAAAACGGTCATTGGGTAACAACATTCTGAAGACTTACATGACTGACGTCAGTTTTTGGTTTTTATTTGTTTTAAATATAATGGTGGTATAAGTGGTGCACATCGCTTGAATCAATTTACCGTAGTCTTGCAGGGTGGAAACCTGCTGATGAAATGTAATTCCTGATCTCTCTTGTTCATTTTACAAATCAAACAGCTATTGCCTTTTTTGGGAGCTCTGACTTGAACACACAATCAGGACAATATGTCCAAGTTTAGGACACGGCTCCTGTCTGCAATTTGAACTATTGTAACATTTAGTGATGTAGATTTACAGTCATTTGAGAATCAAGATGAGTAATTCAGACAAATGCTCCATAACTCATTTGAATTCTGTTGCTGATTCATGTTGCAATGCAGTAGCCTGCAGATGTCTTGTCTTTATCATAGGGTTTTGTGTTGCTGTGAGAGAGTAGGTGTAGTTTTATATTTCCAAGGATTATACTTTAAATAATGTGCAGGAGGTACTGCTTTTGTCAGTATCTTTAGTTAAAGAAGTTTTCTACCTTGAAATCAGCATTGTAGTTACTTTATCTTTTCTGAATGTTGGTGCAGTTTTCTAATGACCTTAAAGTTTTTCTTGGTTGTTATTTTGGCCAGACACTTTAAAACTGCATCTCTAAATGATGAGATGACCTGTAGGGCATGTTTTATTTTCCTGTTTACGATTTTACACAAGGTAAAAGTGGAATGAGATGGCCAAGCTGTTTTCCTTTCAATGGCTTTATCTAACATCTTTCCAAGAGAATCCAGGTAACAGCTTCTGTTGCCGCTGCTGAAGTAAGACTGATCTGTCTCGTCTGTTTCTGGTCACCTCTTTCTTTTGTTGTGAAGGCTCCTTGTTTCCACAGAAACAACACAATTGTTAATAAAACACAATCTGCTGTCCCTGCTTTGCTGAATCTTAAGACACTTTTGGACGTTTACGTATTTATGCCACCGTGGAACTGTGGATCAATTTGTGGAAACAAGTTTTTTGTTGTGGCATCATTAGATCTAGTTAGTCTGTGTCGTGACTCTGAGTAGAGTGTTTCCATACTTTTGAACTCCTGTACCGTTTGATCATTGTTGGGTTATTGTCATTGATAATGTTTGAAGGTGATTGTTGTACTGTATCTTACGCAAGTTGCATTTGCTGCTTAGATTCATCTTGTAACAATATCAATGTGTTTTCAATTATCTTTTCACCTCTGATGTGTTTACCTTTCAAGGAGACATGCAGGAGGAGAATGATGGACACACCACTCTCAGTGAGACTGAACCTCCAGAAGCAACATCTCAAATGAATAACAGTTGTGAGCACTCCAGCGATGAAGAGAAAGAAGCTAATGAGGATGAGGAGGATGGAACTACTAGGAGTGACATGGTGGTCAATGACCACAGTGGCTCCAGACCTCTGCTGTCAGACTCTGAGGAAGAGAAAGAACAAGGGCAGCAGGTCATCCCCTGTTCATTTTTGCACTCTGTCAAAGTACCAACACAGCCATCTACCAATTTCCCTCAGCCTGCACCTAGTGCCTCTGCTCAGAATCATTCCCAGCATGCACATGAAACGGACAATGCAGCAGATCTTTTATTAAAAGGTCCATTCAGAATTGGCCAAGAAGAGACAGGTGATGTGTTTGCCAATGCTCCATTCCCTCATACAGCAGTTCCAGTTCGGCAGCAGCCAGACGTGTTTTCTCAGGCTCCTTTTGGAAAACGTGTGGAGCACAAAACGTCATACCCTCACACAGCAGGAGCTCAGAGTGTACCCTCTGATCAAGGAGTTTTGGTCCAAATTGCTCAACAACCTTTCCGTCCACAAGCTTTGGCCAAATATTCTCGACACTTTGAAGGATCTGTACAACAGCAGACAGCAGCAGGTCATACAGTTGTGTCCAACATGAACAATCTACCTATTGTGGCATCAGTCCCTGTAGGAGCTCTTCACTCATTGACCTCAGATGTGAGCACTGCAGACCCTTTTGTCTCAGCACCATTCCACATCAAGCCCCCACAAAAGAAGCCCTGATTATACACTGACAGTTTAGAACTGCATTATGCACACTGTAACAACTAATTGCATGCTCTCACTAACTCTACAGCCAGGCTGGTGACATGTTGGACTCATGTTTATAACCAGTTCCAAACAGATCAATAAAAGAACTAGATCTTCTCTCTCAACATTACATCATCTTTGTACAGACCTCCCTGTAATGGCAGTATGGTAATCAATGGTTTCATGGTTTTCTTTCTACCTCAGCTCAAATGTGGAAGGAAAAGAAAACCAATAAAGAAACAAAACATTGCCTCCAACCCCCCACCATTTTTTTACCACCACCGCATTTTAGTGCCTAGACTAAAATGCAATGTTTTGTTTCTTTATTGGTTTTCTTTTCCTTCCACATTTGAGCTTTAGCAAAACCACCATTTTGCTTTGTGTAATCATTTCACAGGATCATAGATTGCATGAATGAGTGAATCATTCTCAAACATCTGAGATGGTTTGTCTGCAGTATTTTCAACTGCTTCACTATTGTTTTTAACCTTCAAAATTATGGCTATCCATACATTCTCAAAGTGGATGTGAAATGATGACATGAGGCATTAGTTATATGAATACTAGTTTTCAGCATCATACTTGTGTCTCGTCAGGTCATAATGAAAGATGACTTTCTCCCTTTTGATATGACTGGTAAATAACTTGCATAACTTACAACACTTATAGTGTTTTGTTGTGGGTATCTTTGTTTCTATTTTCTACAAACCAGTATTGTTAAGACTGGTTGTCTCACAACCCGAAGGCAGGCAACACGCAGTGGGGAATAGTGTCTTTATTTGAAATACAAGATGCACAAGGTTCTGCTGGGTTGTTCGGCGAATCTCTCGCTCGGTCCTCCGGGACCCACCGGGAGCTCCAGCGCGGATCCAATGCGGGCGATTAGTTCGGCGAGCGGTTCGTGTCCGCAGGTAGGCGTGGAGACCTCGACCGAGTGACAAATAAAGTTAGCCAGGGAATCTCTTTCAAACCGAGCAAGCAACAGGAGTTAGGGTTACCGTGACGAGAACGAAAACACTCCGACGCTGGCAGACGGGCGCTCTGTCCCTAAATGGAAAGGTTGATTGAAGATTGTCGGCAGGTGCACCCGCCTGCAGCGCCAGCTGTGGATGATGATCGGCTCCTCCACGCCCCCTGCAGGAAGAAACAAGCAACAGGCGACCCAAAACCTTGGAACCCAACAAGTATCACCATATAAAATAGCCCGAATTAAAACAAAAAAAAATCTGCATTTTCATTCAATTCCACAAATATTTATTGACTCATTGTATAGAATTGTGCATTTTCTTCCTTTGTATTGTTTATAAAAGACTTCATTAACTTATTGGTGCCTTAATAGCTCCCCTGAGGATCAACTGAAGTCACCTACCCTGCGAGTACAAAGTAGCTGTTACTGCAGACACGGGTTGTTAAGTGTGTTTTGAAATTTTGAATGGCAAGTTATTGATTGTATTCCTCGGTATTGTATTTTAATCTCCAAATAAAATTCTATTGTTTTTGTATTTTATAAAAGCCTGGAACATGTTTGATCATGGCATTTTCAGCAAACAGGATTTGGCTTCTATAAACTAAAATTTTTGAGTTGATTTGTAATTGCTGAATTCTTTTTCCAAATTTATATACATAAATACTGCACATCTGTCAATGACAGTGTTTCTTAAGATTATGTTTTGAACATAACTGTAAAATGTATTTTAAACAGTGTTGTACAGAAACTGTACAAGCATTCAAGATGGAAAGTTAGAAACAGTACTCAAAAAACTGACACTGCATGACCTGCCTATAAAAGTTATTTAATGACATATTAAAATAATAACTGAATGTAAAATAAATTACATGTAGTAATTTTCTCATCTTTTAAATAAAGACCCTCCGGCCATCAGCAGATTTGAAAGTCAATTTGATTTTTAATGAGTTAATAGCCTCAGTTGAAAAATTTTGCTAGTTACACTGTGGCACCTTGGCAGAGTTCAATTTAAGTATATTTAGATTGCAGACACACACTATACAATCTAGATTGTAAAATCTAGATTCTAGATGTTACTGATTTACATTAATGTATTTTGCTATAAAACTTTTCTCTAAAAAAAGACCTTCCATTTATGTGCATAATTATTTAAGACTAACATTTTAATCTATGACTAAAACGTGATTTATGGTGTAGTGTCGGTTATGCTTTGTTGGGGGCGCTAAACTAGAAGTTAGTATGAGTAAAAGTCACGAAGAAGCGCGAACATCTCCGTTTTGTGCATTTCCGGGGAAGGGAGTATAGTAATTCAGAATATGTTTTGGAACATTTTCAAAATAATACAGATTCAGTCCACTTAAGGGAAGGCGTTTCCCATATATATAGACACACACTTAAATAGGTTAATTAGATTATATATGCTCAGGTAACGGTCAGTGTTCTGCCATTCCGAGCACGATGGCTACTCAGAGAGTCCTCCCTCAGAGTAAAGAGACACTCCTGCAGAACTATAACAAGAGACTGAAAGATGATATCAAGTCCATCCTGGAAAACTTTACTGAAATCATCAAAACCGCAAAGGTATGTTGAGCCACTGTCCTCCTGGCTTGATTCTTAATATTTAAATTTGTCCTCTTTGCTTTGAGTATTGTCCAGGACAACGGTACGTCGCTTCATTTTCCTCTGTGCTTTTCTCCCCAACATTTTAATGTTAAAGAAAAGGAAAACATGTTCTTTGTGCAGATAGAGGATGAGACGCAGGTTTCCCGACCAGCCCAAGCAGAACAGGACCATTATGAGATGCACGTTAGAGCTGCCAACATTGTATGTATATACCACAATTTAGTCAGAGGGCGATATTAAAGATGTGCTTCAAAATAATTTGAAATACCGTAAGCTCTTGAATAACGATAATTCCACAATCCTTGAATTGTTGTCATCTTGCTTGTTCACCGGTTATTTATGAGGGTTGTAAATGTTACCAAAATATCAACGCCCTGCCTTTGTCTTTAATAGTTACTCCAAAATTTTAGTTTGAAGTTTGCAGCTAATCAGAATTGATATTGCCAGAGCGGTTGTGTTCTACCGCTAATTTCTATTCCATTAGCTGAAACTTAAAAAAAGAAAGAAGTAATTGTTCTTTAAATCCAATTTTGTTTAACTGTGCTGTAGGTACGAGCTGGTGAATCTCTGATGAAGCTGGTGTCAGATCTGAAGCAGTTCCTGATTCTGAATGACTTTCCCTCAGTGAACGATGCCATAAGTCTCCAAAACCAACAGCTCAGGTCACTGCAGGAAGAGTGCGACAAGAAGCTTATCTCACTCCGTGATGAGATTGCTATTGACCTGTATGAGTTAGAAGAAGAATATTACTCCTCCAGGTACAAGTAGACTCACAACTGGCATTTCATCTCCCATCTCACCCTGCCCGTTGTTGTCCAACGCTCAGCACCATGCATTTTCTCACCATTTACTGCTGAGCCATGTACCAGTTATGTCTGTCATCATCAAAACATCAACCTAATCATCGTGGGTTGAATTTAGACCATCAACATATCCAGTAACACTAGAGTACAGCATTATTAAAAGGTGATGTAATGTAGCTTTCCTCACATAGTGACTTGTATTGTCATTGGCTTGTGCCTTTGTGTTTTTCTGCTAATTGTTATGTGTAGAGCTGCAGTACTGCAAGTTTGTAAGGGGGAAATTGCATCATGTATCGTGGGGCCTCTGATGCTGTATTTATAGTTTGAGTAATTATGCTAGCAAGCTTCCCTGCTAAGCTTCAGGGCTTTATTTCTGATTAGACAATTTCCTGGTTGCAGTATGTTTAAGAGGTAAACACACCAGTGATGTTCAGGTTGGTGATTTGTAAGTAAATATGGCATTTGAGTTCTTTTAAATTTATCATATTTTATTTGTGTTTGATCAGAGCTTTACAGACAAATGAGTTCCCTTCAGAGGAAGAAATTTTGTCAATGTTATATTTTTTAAATATAATATTTAATTCTTAATGTGGCATGTTCAATTTCAAGTTAATTTGAAAGTCCAATTCGATACATGCTAAGATTTGTATGTAAATCATCTGCTAATTTAATTGGTTTGTCCTTTTAACCACAAGCAACTAAGGCTGTAATTCTATGCACCACCACCGTGTGGTTCTTCATGTATCCGTTTGTGCCAGCTTTTTCAGCACAATCAGAATGAAGAAATAAAAATAGAGATACAAATCTGCAGGAGTTTGTCTTATTTTATGCTGAGTATGCTGTTAGTTGTGGACCACTTCATCTCGCTGCATGCTCCTTGCTTTCTTCTCCATCAGCAACTAATCAGACACATTTGTCTGTCACGGTGGAAGAGTCACGCCTCACTGCTTAATGCCTCTGGCTAAACTGAATGTTTCCATGTACCCAAGTCTTTTGCTGTATGAATGTGCTTATTTTGACCTACTGCTTTTTTCTGCTCCTTTCTGTTCTGCATCTGATACTTTTGACTCCTGGCGGTTTCTGCTGCACAAAGCTACAGTCAGTGGGACACTGACCTGCCACTGTGTGAGGCCTACCACCGAGTGGACAACTGGGCTTCCCCCAGCAGCAGCTCCAGCTCTACACAGGGAGACCAGGAGGAGGTGGAGATTCTCCCGTCGCAGGAGACAGAGCCACAACATCACCTCAATGGACAAGGGACCTCATCGTTGGAGAAAATGTGATGATGCTTGGACTTACTTGATTACGTCTGTTTTGGAAACTTAAAATGTGTAAAATCTAGAAACTCGACTAGAAAATGCAATTAAAAAAATATACCAAACCTCTCTTTATATTTTCCATTCATTTAAAAATGTCATTATGGCAAAATATTTGTACATACATGCATAGTTTGGACACACCTCCTTGTTCAATGTTTTTTGTTTTTTATGCTGTATACATGTATATATTTGAGCATCAAAACTATGACGCAAGACATGGAAATGTATAATGCATAAAAAATGTCAAATAGATTCTTTACCATCATTGCACATTCCTATACAACAAAATGTGGTTGACAACTCTTGTCACAGCAGCATATAAGTGATGTAAATAGACATAAAATATAAATAAAAATGAAAAACCACTAAAGGAGATAGTCAACATGAATAAAAAGGGACAGGGATAATGTACAAACCAATGTGCAGCATGTATGAGTAGGAAAGGTGCAGCCTAGCTCAGGCTTTGCAGCTGTGGGGGAAAATCTGCCTTTTAGTCTTTCTGTCCATGCCCGTCTGACCCTGAACCTGCAGAGGGGAAGGTGCTAAAGAGAGGATGTCCAGGGTGTGAGTAATTGGAAACAATCTTTTTGGCCCTTTTTGTATAGAGAATCTTTTCCAGGAATGGGAGAGGAGCGCCGATGATCTTTAATGCGGTCTTGATGATCCACTCCGGGACTTTCCTCTCCTCTGAGGTGCTGCTGGAGAACCACATCATGCAACCATAGTTGAGAACTATGGTACACTGGTAGAAGTTGGTAAAGAGTTTCTGCGGGAGCCCAAATTTTCTGAAAATCCACAAAAAGAATAATCTCTGCTGGGCCTTCTTCACCACTTCCCTGGTCTTTTCTCTTCACGTCAGGTCCCCTGAGAGATGAACGCCCAGACTGGACTGTTTTGTCATATGTCCTTGTTTCCTGATGTCAGTGACAAGCTCCTTTGTATTATGTTGAGGAGCAGGTGTGACACCGGGATGTGAGGGCCTGGACATCCTCCGTATATAGGCTGCTTCATCACTGTTGGGAATTAACTCCACCTCACCTCATCTGCTAACTTGTATATGGAGTTTGTCATAGCTGTGGGGGTGCCAGTGTTGGGGATGGTGCTGGAGGAGATTAGATCTCCAAGACTCACATGTTGTGGTCTGTAGGAGAGGAAGTTGTTAATCCAGCTTCAGGATTGGTAGTCCAGGCCCAGTGACAGCATCTTGTCCACCGGCTTGCCTGGGTTGACAGTATTAAAGGCTGAGTTGAAAATGACGAACCGGATGAGGTTCTCCAGGTGTGTCAGGGTGTTGTGGAGCAAATAAATCAACATGTTTTGTATTTTATTGCTCACTGTAGCCACCCTTTGCTTTTATCATTCAATCAATCAATCATTCTTTATTTGTATAGCGTCTGTTACAATCAGAATTGTTTCCAGGCGCTTTACACAATCCCAGGGCCTGACCCCCAACAAGCAACAGTGACAAGGAGAAACTCCCCTTTAACAGGAAGAAACCTTGAGCAGGACTGGACTCATGTAGTGGGACCCTCCTGCTGATGGCCGGCTGGGTAGATAGAGAGGAGAATGGAGAGGACAGGTAGAGGAGAGAATAGGTAGAGAACATAGAAATACATTATATTAATAAAAATAAACTGCCGGTAGAGTCGAGACGAATGGGTCCCCAGAGTCTCTAGGGGTATAATGGGGGGCCGAGCATTTAGCTACCAGGCCCCCTTGCTGTGGAACCAGCTCCCAGTCCAGGTACGGGAGGCTGACTCCATCTCTACTTATTTAGACTTAAACCCTACCTCTTTGAAAAAGCTTGTTATCACTAATTCTGCCGCTCCATGTATGCCTTGCCTCACAACATCTTGCACTCTGCTGTGACATGCTGGACTGTCTCAGGGGCATCTCCACACAGCATACACCTGGGGTCTTGTCTGGTATGGTAGACCCTTGCCAGGTGTTCAGGGCCTGGTCATGTGCGGCCATGAGTAGTGCCTCTGTGCTGTCTTTCAGTCCGACCTTTTCAAGCCACTGGTATGTTTTCTCGATATCAGCCGCTTCCTCAATTTGTCGGTGGTACATACCATGCGGGGGCTTATCCTTCCGTGATTGCCCCTCAGGCTCCTGCTCCTTGGTGGGCTTTTGTTGCCTGAGGCATTTGTGAGGGTGATGTTTGGTCACCCGCGCTGTTCGTTCACTAGACTCAGATCAACCACGCAAACAACAGGAGGCCTTGCAAGGGAGAGCTGAGCAGCAGTTCAAGCTTCCTCTCTCAACTCCGTCCATCTGCTGCTCGCTCGCCTCTTTTATTTGGTGCACACAAGATTTATGTCAATCTGACCTCATGATTCCTTCTCCTCCTATCTCTACGACTTCCTCGTGTCCTTGAACATGGTACCTCTCAGTGCTGGGTACCTAACAGCTTCAATACTTGGTTCAAACACTCATACATTCCTTTTAATTAAACATTCTAAATCTACTTACTATACTTACTATAGCATTGAAATGATAATAGTAATAACAACAATAATTCTTCTCACATTTCCCTCCTGTTTATCGTTAAATGCGTCTAGATTCTCATTGTCAGTATTACATCGTTTCATTTCATGAAATTTAAATGCATTACGTCATTTTCCTAGAAACACATTTCTTACATTCAGAGTTCAACATGTGTACAGCTTAAGACATCTTAAACATTTCATTTACATCTTGCATCACATTTGTCCATTCTTCTTCTGATTCCTCTTCATCGTCGTCCAGTAGAAATCCTTCTTCCACCTGCAGCATAGTACTAGTAACAGCTGATCCCACGAGCCGGCCAATGCAACCCCGAACAAGAGGTACTACACAGCAAGCTAGTATGGCTAATACTAG
The DNA here is from genome assembly GCF_901000725.2 of Takifugu rubripes. Lineage (NCBI taxonomy): Eukaryota > Metazoa > Chordata > Actinopteri > Tetraodontiformes > Tetraodontidae > Takifugu > Takifugu rubripes. The sequence goes on from NC_042305.1 coordinate 5,924,356, forward strand.
CAGCACTATCCCCTATCATCATTCCTATCTTGAACAACAGTTCCCTCCACCTTGACAACATTCCTGTAAGCCAGTCTGGTGGGGGACTACCATCATCAATCATAGCTCTCTGTAGTTTAGTTACATTTTTCAATGCGCTATCTATCAAATGACCGTCCACATCATTCTCTGGGATGAACGTACAACCATTGCACAAACTCCTCCCTGGGGCGCAACTGTGGTGCGGATCTAGCATTAGCAGCATAAATTATGACTGTGTGATCATTGAGATGTACTGGAGCACACACTCCTGACCAGTTTGCTGGTAGGTGTGCATACGCATTGTGTCCACATAACCACCATCCCTTATCCACTAATTTTGCCTTTGTCTCCTGGCGCGAAAGCGGGATAGTTACATGTACAGTTATAACCTTCTGGACACATCTGTGTTGCTTCATCTAAGGTAAAGTAACCACATAAGTACCGGGGGTCATCAATACACTCCTGTTCACACTGTTCGGAACTTTTATTTTGCTGTAGACATGTTTTCCGATAATACCGATCAGTTGAAGTGTTAAACTTCACATCACGACTGACTCCCAGTGTGCATGACGTATAAACAACTTTACAGACATCCTTGTATAACGACCCCAAATCTCTACCACCACTCCGTGCATAACAGTATGTGTGATTCATCACACCTAGCACAGGGAATCTGAATCTATTGGCTTTCCCTGCCATTGTCCGTAGTGGCTCTTGGGTGCAGTTGCTGCGAGCGAACCACGTTCCATCCAACAGCTTGAGTGTGAAGTTCGTGCCACGGCTTAGCCCTATATGGACAAAGCACTGTCCTACCGTACACTCCGTACACAATTACTCGCGGTGTATGCACAGAAACTGGTAGCATAGAACAAACATAACAACGAGAATGATTCTGTGTCCGAGCTGTGAAATTAGCATAGCGCCACCATGTATTCAAACTGTAAGTGTGTGAGGACTCTGGATTTTGTTCTAACCATGAATGTTCTAAGTGGCTAACTACGGTGCGTTTAGCGCGCGCGTAGCTCTCATCCTGTCTCAGAGCATCTTTCTGTCCCTGATTACCTCCCTCCTGTCGGAAATCCCAAAGGCCGAAACTCACGAGTCCCGCCGTCACAGCACTCACCACAATTAGGAAGAACAACTTAATTTCCTTTTAGCTCTCCTTCTCAGGTTCCGACGGGGTTCAGCCGTTGCTGGACCTATACAGGCCGTCAGCCGTTTACGGAGAGTCCGCCACTGCTCCCTCACCTTCACCTGGAAGAATTTTCTGTTTCTTACAATGGGAAAGGTGTATCCACGACAGTTTCCCGTCCACTCGAACTGCAGTCTTTGTGGTCAGCTGTACTCGATAAGGACCTTCCCATCTAGGCGTGTTCCACCTCTTCCGCACAAACTTCTTCACCCACACGTAGTCGCCCGGTTGAATGGGTTCCTGGGGGGTAGAATCTGTGGAAGACACAGGACTAGGCAAAACATTTACAGCATTCACACATCGGTTGAGTAACACCTTTTTTAGATAATCTGCTATTGTTTCCTCAACATGTTCTAGCTCATTTGTTGTTGCAAAGTATGGTAGGCAATAAGGCCGCCCATATAATGCTTCAAAAGGTGTGATGCCTGTTTTCTTGTGTGGTGTTATGTGCATCCATAATTTCACCAGGTCGAGACAAAACATCCAGTTCTTTCCTGTCTCGTCCATACATTTCTTTAGTCTGTTCTTAATAGTACCGTTGACTCTTTCAACTAATCCTGCACTCTGAGGGTGGTATGCGCAGTGATTCTTCAAATCAATGTCCAAAGTTACTCCTACAGTTTTCACTATCTCATTTACAAAATGGCTTCCATTGTCGCTCCAGATGACCTTCGGGATGCCAAACCTGTGAATGATCTCTCTACATAGGACTTTTGCCACTGTTAGTGCATCTGCTTTCGCTGTGGGGAAAATTTCTACCCATCTAGTAAATCCATCTAACACTACTAGACAATATTGTTTACCTTCACATGGTGTTAGCTGAATAAAATCTAGAAAAACTGTGTGAAATGGATGATTTGGTAATGGTGTAGTGCCTGCAGGGGCAGTAAGGGCTCCCTGTGGGCTGTGTTTTACACAAATAGCACACTGTGAACAAAAAAAATTTCTTCTTTTTCTTCTTCAACATTTCCTTTTCTTTTTCTGGAGCACTTTGTTGCATTTCTTTTAGAATATCATTATCTGCAGGTTCTAAGGTAAATGATTCCTCATTATCAAGAAGTGTTTTGTTATTTGCTGCAGCCTTTGTGGCTCTGTCAGCAAAGTGAGACTGCGTCTGTGTCGTTAGTGTGTGCAGTGCATTTACATACAGCTATTTTACGTCGCATCCCAAGTCTTGCCATCTTTTCTTAAGCGGTTTAGCAATAGAAACATGTGGTACAGAACCTGACACTTTGAATAGCGCTGCTGCTTCGGTGGAAAGGCTTCCTGCCGAGCAGACAGCTGTCTGACCACACACATATAGATGCATAATTACAATCATTTGTGGATCTTTAAGTTTAACAAACTGCTCTGCATATCTTGATGTGCCGTGTGAGTCTGATTTACAGATTTCACCTATGCGCTCCACATGCATGGTTACATGCAGGACAGCTTGATTGTGGAGGTGGGCTTCAGGCTGTAAGTATGACAAAGCTTTACCATATATCATAGTGATTGGGTCAGAAAATGGAGGGGGCTGCTTTTCAGGAATGTCGAGTGACCAGTATTTACTGCACGTCCCTCCTTCTCTTACCCACAGATTAATCATTCTATCTACAGACCACATTCCTTCGGCTGTGGTGCGAATCATCAACTGAAGCTGAGAGATAAGATCTCTTCCTAATAGATTTACGGGACATGTGGTGGAGATCACAAAAGGGGCTTTAAGTGTGATTCCACTTACAGGGTCACAAACATCTACAGGAACTGACATTCTTTCTTTAGTTACGAGACCATTTGCTGATCTCACAAAAATCTGTGTAGAAGTTGGCTTCAGGGCTATTGGATCTCTAATTACTGATTTACCTGCACCCGTATCTACTAAGAATGTTAAAGAATTGCCTAACACGGTCAGTTGTATTTCTGGTTTGCCTTCAGCAAACAGGAAGACGGTTTCTAAGTCTAAAACATCTTCTAAGTCATCTTTTTCAAATTGGTCAAATTTTGTGCCCTGATTTGTTTTAATTTTTTTGACATCTTTTTCCGGTTCTAGTCATTGCTGGTGTGGATTAGAACCTTGCTGCTGTCCTCTATTGTATCTCTGGTTACGTTGTTTCTTTTTGCAATCACGTTCCCAGTGTCCATAATTTTTACAATAATGACACTGATCTTTTTCACGGAAATTGCCTCCTCCTCCCCTTCCGCCTCGGCCTCGCCCACATCCGCGGCCTCGGCTTGGGAGAGGGTTGGCATTGAAAAACATGCCTGTTAATTGGTTCTTACTCTTTTGGCATTGTCTTTCAGCATGCATAGCATGTTGTTCATAGCGGTTTAGGTTACAAGTTCCAAAATCAACTAATTGTCTCTCTACCCAGGTTTTTATCTCTGATTTTGATTCCCCATGTATAGCTTGCTTTAACTGCTGTTGGTAGGGACCTTCTGGTTCTTCCGCATACGGAATTCCACTATTTTTCCGGAACACATCTTTCATTCTCATACTGTAGTCTTCAAAACTTTCGTCAGTCTTTTGTCTCGTGGCCGTAATGGCGCTGTAGTCAGCTCGTCTAGTAAAAACAGTTCGCATGCGCTCGTACAGTCTGTCAAGTCTGTCATTTAGTTCTTGGCTGCCAGGCTGCCATGGTTGTTGAGTGGCTGGATCCACTGGGACCCAATCTCCTCTAACAGTGCCCCATTTTTTGCCATTAACGCACATGAGGACTTGCTGTGTTTCAGTACCGTTAGTATGGTAACTTCTTAGTAACTGTCTTATGTCTTGGATGCATTTGGGGCGAGGTTATGCCATCACAAGCTTTTTTACAGTCTTCTGGAGTCCAGGTTCTTATTTTTCTCTTTTTCGTTTCTATTTTTCTCGATTTTGTTTTTCTCTTCTATATTTTGATTCAGTGAGCCAGAGATGACATTGTGTCAACCCCACATTTACTTTTGGATGTTTCTTTCCATATTCTATTAAATCTTCTTTTAATTTTGTAATATTGCCTGGCATGTCTAAGTTACCATCCCAATCGAACTTAGTCATCCACAGCTGAACATATGAGCATGAACCTGGATGCTTGTCTTCCATGTGTTTACATGATGCTGGGTTTCGAATTCAGCACCTTTTGTGGAATGTTGGTTGCCCATGTTTGCACTTTATTTAATCAGTTTTTATGTATTTGAGTGGAGACGCCTGATCTCCCGACTGAACAACCCTCAATCCCTACAGGATATCTAGTTCAGTCCCTCCGCCGTGGCCTTATAACCCCTCTTTTTTAATCAGGAGAGTATACACCAAGCTTCTACCTCCGAGGAGGCGGGTGTATCTTGCCTCTGCTTCTCTCCCGATGCCCAGGCAGGTAATACCGCGGTATTTTCTGTGTAGCGCTTTTTGTGTCTTATACTCACTCCGTTGTCTCTATGGTTTCTCTCTGAGTTGTTTTGGTGCCTTCTTCCCGTCACTGGAGATGGTCGCCCTGGGAGGGACGAAGACCGGCCTTCCGTCAACTCGTGATGAAAGGTCTTTCATTTCGGACGTCTTTTGACTCCGGCTGTGCACAGACTTCGGCGTTCGGTCGTCCCACGGCGCTCCTCTCCAGGTCTTGGGATCCGGCTCGAAGGACCAATTTTTGTGAGGGTGATGTTTGGTCACCCGCGCTGTTCGTTCACTAGACTCAGATCAACCACGCAAACAACAGGAGGCCTTGCAAGGGAGAGCTGAGCAGCAGTTCAAGCTTCCTCTCTCAACTCCGTCCGTCTGCTGCTCGCTCACCTCTTTTATTTGGTGCACACAAGATTTATGTCAATCTGACCTCATGATTCCTTCTCCTCCTATCTCTACGACTTCCTCGTGTCCTTGAACATGGTACCTCTCAGTGCTGGGTACCTAACAGCTTCAATACTTGGTTCAAACACTCATACATTCCTTTTAATTAAACATTCTAAATCTACTTACTATACTTACTATAGCATTGAAACGATAATAGTAATAACAACAATAATTCTTCTCACACATTCACTCAGCAGCCAGTCAGTTCTTTATGTACTCTTGGAGGTTTGTTTTTTCCTCCTGGACAGTAGTTCGGAAACTTACTAGTCCTTGGCCCCCTTCCTTTTGCTTTATGTACAGCCTCAGGACACTGGACTTACGGTGAAACCCTCCATGCATGGTGAGGAGCTTCTTTGTCTTGATTTCAGTGGCTTATATCTCTTCCAGTGGCCAGGGTATTATGCCAGCAGGGTATCTGATTACTGGCAGGGATAGGTGTTTATGACCTGGATCTTATGCTTACCATCCAGCTGACTTTTCAGGATCTACCTTAACCTCTGTAGGTATTTAGCTGTGGCTGACCTCCTAGCTCCCTCCTCATGGTTATCATTTGCCTGCAGGATCCACAGGTATTTGTAGCTGTCCTGCACATCTGTGATGTTCCCTTCAGGTAGTTCAACCCCATCAGTTGCAATCACCTTTCCTGTTCAAGATATCATTCGCCCACATTTATCTAGTCTGAATGACATCCCAATGTCTTTGCTGTAGATCAATGGTCTCAAACTCAATTTTCCTGGGGGCCGCTCGAGGCAGAGTCTGGGAGAGGCTGGGCCGCATCAGGTTTCCCACAAGAAAATCTATGATAAAAACATTCCAATGTTCTCAAATATCTTTATTTTTATTTTTTTTTTAACACACAATAAGATGAAAAATAAATAAATAACTTAAGAATGAATAAAAAAAATAAATCACTCAATCACTAATAATAATAATAGAAATAACAGAAATTGCCTGTGCTCATCACCCACATTTCTCTTCATTGCAGGCTTTGAAAAAGACATGTTTGGGGCTGTGTAATATAATTCCACTTGGTGCCACTGAAGTTTCTGTTTCAGTGTTTAGCCCATGCACCTTACCATTTTATTTTAATATAGCCAAAATCTACATTTAGTAATATAAATCTTTCAATATACTATGCATGTTGTAGCATTAATAAAAACTATTTTAAATTAGTACACGTTTTGTTTATGAGAGGTTCCCCCTCTGAGATGTATTCAGAGCTATGATAACCCGCCCATTCACCGCTATTTCATTGGCTGTGACAGAGTGATGGACATTTAGTGATGCCGCCACCTCTTCTCCACTTGCAAAGTGTCTTCTCTACCAATCCGGCTCTGTGTCTCAGACGCCGCGAGGGCTGTGATTGGTGTAATGTCACGAGTTCACAACAAGCCCGGCCAATGTCCCGCCCCTGAGAGCCATATACCCCACCGTGATTGGTGGGTTCATTCAGCTCCGCAGACAACACTGTAAAGTGCCATTCATATCAAACTCGTGGGCTGCACTGACATAAAACTTTCATATTAAGGTGGAGGCCACAAACTATCGTCCCGGGGGCCGCAGTTGGGCTGCGAGCTTGAGACCACTGCTGTATATCCTAGTGAGGTGAATCAGGGAGTCAATCTCTCGCTCATTCTTGGCATTCAGTTTGATGTCATCCATGTAGAGGAGGTGGCTGATGGTTGTTCCACTTTGGAACTGGTACCCATAGCCACTCGTTGTGATGATCTGGCTGGGGGGGTTTAGGCCTATGGACATGGTGAAATGGAATTTTATTGTGAAATGTAAATTGAGTGCAAAAGGAAGGGTTGAAATGGAAATTTAGGAGAGCAGATGAAGTCTGTTTGCCACCTCATGCATTTGCAAGAAACAAAGGTTCAAAGGAGACCAGCGTCAAACTACTGAGAGAGGGAACATTCTCAGTCATTGAACTTCTTGCGCCAGCCGGAACACATGCTATGAAGGCACCAAACACCTGCGGTGCATGCAGCGCGCACCTACTGTGTTGACGTCCTGTGTCCTGTGCATGCAGCACACACATGCTGTGAAGACGTCCTGTCTTATATAAGATCAGAACTGTGAACACTTAATAGAGATCTCTCCGCATGCTTCCGTGTGTGTATCCTGACCGACTGACTGGAATAAAACCATCTCCTACGCAGTAACTTAGATTCATTGTTTACTTCTCAAATGGCTAAAAATTCCGAGACAAACCTGGTGTCAGAAGTGGGATCCTGGGTATGTCCGTCGGGACCCGACCGAGGGGCTGGCCACCTGAATCCACCAAAGGCGATTCATCCTCAAACCCCGCAATCTTAAGGAGGAGGAGGACCGAGTCAGTCCTGATCGACGGTCACAGGATTCCTCGAATTCCACGGCTGTATTTATCTCCGGCTCATCCTCTCATGCTCTGCCAGTTCGTTGTATAAACTCCTAGTGGTAATTGCGTACCAGCTTGCCTACTCAATCTTAGAGTGAGAAGCTAGTGCTTGGATTTCTGTTTTTCTGATTGCCTTTATTTTGTTTCCAACCTCACCTGCCATGCTCAGCCTTGTTTCCTGGGTCCAGCCTGCTCTCGTCTGGACTATACCTACAAGTTTTGCTTGGTGCTCTTTTTTCTTTTGAATAAATCTTTGTTGGGAAAGGACTTTTGTGGTTGTGGTCTGCATTATGGGTTCAGTGTCCTGTCAGGCTTCTGCTTTGATAAGTTGCAGGAAATTAACTCCAAAGGTACTTAAAATTAAACACACATATCAACATGGGTGGCCATATTTAAAGTGTATTGTAATTTTTTTTAAAAAACAAACACATTTTGCATGCATTCTATCCTCTACATCAAAATGACATATGAACGAACTTCACTCTACCGTGACCAAAAAGTTATTTAAATATCGTCTCCCTTACTGAAGATTTCTAAAATACAAAACCTTTTTTTACTCTCTTATAGCCTGTTTCACAGTTTAGAAAAAAACAAAAACAAGAAAAAACTTGTAAACACCAAACATAAACTTTTTTGCATTCCTTTTTAAAAATATTGGTCATACGTAAGGTTTTTTATGTCCACAGTGATAAAACCTGTCTGTGCAACTGGACCATCTACCTCCACACATCCGTGGATATAAATTTAAAAGGTATTTAAGTCAGAAGATTGTTCAAATGTGTGACAAAGAAACACATTTTAAAAGAACATTAAAAAAAACTGTCTTTTATTACTCTAGCACGTGTCAAACTCAGTCCTCGAGGGCCACGATCCTGCCAGTTTTTCTGTCCTACCAGGCTGAAAATGCATTCAGTGGGATAGAAAACCCGGCAGGATTGTGGCCCTCGAGGACTGAGTTTGACAGGCCTGCGTGTGTCAACACTGGTAATATCAACATCAAAGACAAATAATATTTCCATTAAATAAATATTATATTCCAATTTCCATTAAAGTTGCCTTATGTACCTAATATCATGACAAGACAATGGTCATTTTAGGCAGAACTCACATTTCCATTGCTTTATTACATATATTTGTGTATCCAGAGTGCTTCCAAGTGTCAGTTTCAACTATCATTAGCATGTACAACCTCAAAACCATGGTCATACGAAGCCATCTTCATGTCATCTTCCTCAACAGAAAAGGTGGGGAGTGCAAAGACCGTCTGTGGGCAGTGCTCACAGTAGTAGGATTTAAAGATAAGGACAGTCAAACCGGCCCTTCAGAACAGAGCTGTGAAACAGGTGTGTTTAGACTGTGCTCAATCCAGTTGCAGAAAAGGATGCCCCCTTTAGAATTTGTATTCATGATATTAAAAGGACTGCCTTGCTCACAATATCTACACTTTAAAATTGAAGTTCTAGTAAAATATAACATGTATAAACAGTGTAAAAGATTCTTGTATTTTATATTGCTCTAGAATGCCATATCACAAAAAGTATTTATTAATGCCTTCAACAAGACTAAAAATACAGAGAGTGTTACAGTTATATTGTACCATATTGTTCAATCTGTGCAATGAACGCAATTTGTAACACATGTAAGTTTCTTACTAATTACCTCGTAAATAATTCTGTAATATTTTATGGAAAATACACCCTCAGAATTAACTGTCAAATACTTGCATGACACTTAAGAGAAAGTTCCACCACACACCATACATTGAGTAGAGAGAAAAAAATATACAGAAAATAGAAAAAATTCAACCCTATGGGAAAAGGACAATCCTATATCACTTTAAATGTGAACAAAGTATAATCACATATTTCAGTAGCTCTTTTTATTGCATTAAGTAATAAAATAGCAATATTTTCAACAATGGCTTATTGTTAAAAAAAAAAAAAAAAATTATAAATCCTCTTTTGTTTCATGTTAATTCTGTGAATACACATTTAGATGAGTTTAACTGACTGTCTATGAGGTCTTCTCTTCATTAGCTGCCTCTTAAATCAGAGTAGATTTTAAAATCCTTGTCCTGGCAAGGTCCTCAGAGGCTCAATTCAATTATATCTAGAGAAGCTGACAGCATAATCTCACTAGACTGTTTTGCCCTCAGAGTGCTGATTTACTGCTGGTTCCATAACCTTTAATAGTAGAATGGGGGACTGAGTATTTACATATCTGGCACCCCACTAGGGAACTACCTCGTTGTCCAGGTACAGGATGATGACTCCCTCTCTAGTTTATGATGATGAAAACATTCTTCTGTGAGAAACTATAGGGTGAATAATTCTGTAGCTACAGTCTTTATGGTAGTTAGGCTAATGATCACAGTTCAAACGAACCTTTAGCATCATCTTACCTAGGCCACTACTTGCTGAGGCTGCCAGGGTATAGAAAAATTTCACCTGACTGAGTCATGCTCCATGTTTACACCTCTCCACTTTATGAATGTCTTCATGGACATGCCACATTGTTAGTGATTAATTTGCTTAGTCCTTATACCCCCACTCGGGCACTCAGGTCAGCCTGACAATCTATGATTTGTTGTCCTAAAATCTAGGAAGAAGCTGAGAGGGGAATGCCCTTTCTCAATTATTGCACCAAAATTGGGGAATCAGTTTCCCTACATAACAGGTAGGCTGATTCACTTCATGTCTTTGAAAACTCAGTACTTTGCTTTGTTTGAACCCTGTTGGAGAGCCTTCATTTTATTGTTTTTCATTCATTTCATTCATTCATTGTCATTCATTTTATTGGGGCGCGATTGCTTTATTTTAGTTTTGTGGACAGCAGTTTGGAACACTGTTGTTGTGAAGTGATAAATAAATAAAAGTGAGTTGACTTTTCTGCTGTTTTAGGTTTCTTTCGCTCCTCTCTCTGTGTATCTTTTACAGGCATTCCTAATTCTTTAATTGTGTACCAGTCGCTGACCCCACTGAGATGCCAAGTTTTTTTTTCTGTGTTTTCAGTCTAACAAAAGAATGGTATGTATGATGTATGTGCCACTCCCTTTACCCCTTCACATTTAGTCAGCCAGCCATCAGCAGGAGGGCCCTGTCCCCCATATAAGCCTGTACAAGGTTTCTTCCTGTTAAATGGTCTTTTTCCTTGTTGAATTCTGATGAGAAATGCATTACTTTCTTTTTACTGTATGATGTGGTATAATGTAACATTATAAAGGACTTGATGGCCATTGTTCCAGGCATACAGTGCCATGTCTCTTGGGTTGTAGTCGAGCATAGACAAGTGGCTATATTTATTCGTTAGAGGAATGTCAATGTACTCATAGGTGGAAGAGTTGGTGGAGTAAGCATAATAGACCTTGGTTCCTCCAGAGTATCCATTTGTCACATAAAGAGTTCCACAAATCATGAAGGCTTCACCAGCACTACGTTTGGGGTGGTTGGTTGTCCAGCTCCGGATTATCTGGAGTGTGCTTGGGTTTAGCTGACTTAGTACAATATTTCCAGCATTCTGATTAGTGGCATAAACAGCCCAAAGCCCTCTCTCATCCACCATGAGGTCAATGTCTGAGTGTCCTCCCCAGGCGTAATGATACATGTTGTTGTAGCCAGCAAATTCAAGTTGTCGAGAGCGGCTGATGAGCGATGTGCTAAATTCAAATTTTATGATTGTGTGACTCTGAAACTTATTGTAATAAATGGATCCATTGTACACTACCTGACCAGTACCAGACCAGGGGTGGGGAAGGCGGTGAGAGGTAAAGTTATCTGTTGTCATAAAATCATAGATTGACTGATATTCTCTAACAAATCGGTTATTGTGGTAACCATCCATGTACCACACCTGTAAAAGACAAAAAAAAGCTCAAGTGAGAAAAATGTCCAAAATATCTAGTTACTTGTTGCTGACAGTTCTTCCTGAAGATTGTTCATGAAAATTACAGATTCAGCAACTACAGTCATTGCTATGCAATCTGTGAAAGAGTACACTGACATTTTAAATTTTAGCAGAACTTTGTCAAAATTAAACAAATTAAATCAGAATACAAATGTGGAGAGCAGATAGCTGCCTTGACCACAGTGGGTTAATCATTTTGATTTTCAGTACACTACATAGAATTAGAAGAGGTGAACAAATGTTCTGGGACACTGATCATTGTCCTGTACACTCTTGAATAAGGCTGCACAAGGCTTGTTGTTCTTTACAAGGCTGAAGCACGAATACCCCCGATATCTGATAGGTAAGACACACAATACATGTGAGCACAATGCCATCGTTAAAAGCATTGGGCCAGATTCACCAATATGTTCTTACAAATCTTCTTAGATTCTTTCTTAAGTTGTCCTTAAGAAGTTTTTTAAGAAAACCCTACGTCGGATTCATCAACGCGTTCGTAAGCCCCAGAATTGTTCGCAGCTGTGTTCTTAGATTGATGAATGCCATCTGTTCGTAAATTGAAAGCGCGTGCCAGGTGAGTCTAATTAACATACGATTAGCATAAGTCACCGCCCACTAATGCCCATAAAAGGAACTGCAGCAGGACCCTGTAGACAGAGCAAAAAGCAGCCAAATGCCCAAAGCTTGCCTCTCCACGCCTGATTTCTGACGCCGTGTTGAACAATCAAGAAAGGATGGCTAACATGCTTGATAAAATTGCCTCAACCCTGATGACTATAGCCAACACGCTTAAAGAAATCAACGAGAATGTAAAAAAAATAAGAATGTAAAAAAAATAAACGTGTAAAAGCTGTGCTCGGATTGTGACAATAATGCATTTTATTCACAAACGGGCAATTAATCGCGCTCGAACGTGCCTGCAGTCTGGCCCCATCATTGCGTCAGGACGCACATCCTCACGGGGTTGTGGCTCTGTGTCCAAACACATCCAGCGCCCCTTTAACATGCCGATGGTGCGTTCAATGGTGGAGCGACTGCGCGCATGCATCTGATTGAATAAAACTCCTGTGGAGTCTGAGGGTTGGTCAGTGGTGTCAACAACCAGGGAGCCAGGGCATATCCTCGATCCCCTAATAAAATAAATAAAGATAAAATCAAATAAAAAGACAGTTTTGGCATGGTTTCCAATTTGGTTGATTAATGTTAAGTCATTGGCACATTTACGTAATTTTAAAATTCTCCGTAAATCACCAAAAATAGGAAATAAACAAATAAATAAATAAATATGACAGAATTATCATTGTAATATTGAATTTTATTGAACTGCACAAGAGAAGAAAACACAACCATGCCAACATGTCGGCACTGAAATGTGCGCAAGAGTACTCCTGAGTGTTCGTAGGATTTGTTCTTACCTACGAATAAATCCAGGATAAGAAGAAATTGGTGAATGCCACAATCTTCGTCAACTGTTCGTAAATGGGACTTAAGAACAAATTTGTTCGTAAGAACGCTTCGTGAATCTGGCCCATTGTTTACATGTGGTTAATGCAACGTGAAAACACGGATGACTGTTTTTTAATTTTTCTCAAAATTTTCTTCCACCATGTCATGCCGAGTAGGTGTGCAGTGACAGCAAAATGTGACTCTGCTTTCACTCTAGCCAAACAATTAACCCAAACATGCTTGGTCATGGTATGATTGCCTAGTGTGAGTTTACCATAAGGAAGTTTAAAGGAGCCATATGTAAAAAATCAAAAGCATTTCAGCACTCAGGTTGTCAGTTAGCACTCATTCATATTCAAGATTTATCAATTATCTTTAAAACACCTGCACCCCACAGGGTAGGATCGGCACCACTTAGAAAATAACAGAAAACGTACACAATAATAGAACCCAAATAAACATGCAAAAATAACCCACACGAGCAAAAAGCACACTTAGTCAAACCCAAATAAACATGCAAAATAACCCCCGCAACAAAACATTAAACCAAAATAAAGGCAATCCTAGTCCTCCTAGAGGCGCAGTTCACTCACACACTCGCACTTTAGATTGGACCCCACACGATGATACCTCGCAGAGGTAGACAGGAGTGACAGTCGGGAGCATACGCGATAAACGCGATGCGGAGGGCAAAACAGCAGCCGGCCAACAGCAACAGGAGGGAAGCGCACTAGAACCGGCACTTGTAACAATTTCTCCGTCAGGTGAAGGAAAGAAATCTCTAAAGTGGAGACGCACGCCGAGCTACTACAGCATTCCCGCTAGCAGGGCTAAACAGCTGATGAACCAAAGACACCCAAGGCTCCCCAGCTCTGATGACAGCAGACCCAGGTGCGCATGGGATAGCACGGCCCGACCGCACAGCAATCAGATGAGGAGGACCAAGTGAGCTGTGGTGTGGCACCCAAACGCTCGACAACAAGAGAGCAGCCCGTGCAGCACAGTCTCCTTTTAAGGGGAACACCACAGCTGCAACTGCCCGAACAATTAAGGTGATCGGCAGCGCATGAACTCCATGCTGCCACAATCGTCTTACTTAATTCTTCCTGATATAGGTACAGCTATTTGGAATAATATCTTTATTTATATCAAAATAGTTTCTAGGCACTTTAAAGAATCCCAGGGCCTGACCCCCAACAAGCAACAGTTGCAAGGAAAAACTCCCCTTTAACAGGAAGAACCCTTGAGCAGGACCACGCTACTAATGTAGGGGGACCCTCCTGCTAATGGCCGGCTGGGTAGAGAGGGAGGAGAAGTGGGAGCAAATGTAGGGGAGAGAATAGGCAGAGAGAATATAATGGGGAGAGAGTATTATTTCTGTGTTCCATTTACCGTATTTTCACAACCACAAGGCGCACCGTATTATAGGGCGCACCTTCAATTAACGGCCTATTTTAGAAATATTTTCATACACAGGGCGCACCGTGTTATAAGGCGCATAGCATAGAAACTGCGTAGTGCCTGTGGTTTCATGACGCATTCACTAGATCGAGCTGCGCTAAAAGGAATGTCAATAAAACAGTCAGATAAGTCAGTCAAACTTTATTAATAGAATACAAACCGGCGTTCTCACAACTCCATTCACTCCCAAAATGAATAAACAGCTGTTTTATTATTTTTCCCGAGTGACGTAGTGTTTTCACGTAACACAGTTCGTTTAATAACAGCGAGTTATAACAGGCAGTGCAACATTTTTATCACAAGTGGATAGTGGAGTTTAATAAATCTTCGATTTAGTGCAACATTTTTATCACGTAGTACCGTTGCGGTAAATCAAACGTTAGTGCAAACACAACATACGGTAACTCGAACTCTCGAAGTAGTGCAAAGCGATAGCAATATAACAATAGCAATATAACAACGTTGTTCAAACGGTAATGTCCATATTCACAGTATGACCAGCCTTGTTAAGTTGTAAACACACAAAAGAAACACGTAAAGCTCACTTTATCAGTTCATTCCTCATCCAGGAATCCCTCGAATTCTTCTTCTTCGGTGTCCGAATTGAACAGTTGTGCGAATACGGCGTCCAACAAAGTCGTCATCAGGGTCGGTGTCGCTGGTGTTGTCTGGCATTTCAGTGACAATCCCTGCCTTCCTGAAAGCTCGTACCACGGTCGATGCCCAGGCATTTACGATCCACTGGCAGATAGTGACGTATGACGCTCGGCGCCGTCTCCCCGTCTTGGTGAACGTGTGTTCGCCGTTCGTCATCCACCGCTCCCACGCAGTTCGCAGTCTAGCT